>NC_034594.1:56786072-56798746 GCF_900095145.1 Mus pahari
ATAGGGGTGCTGGCATTACAGATGCTCATGGCCATAGGGGTGCTGGCATTACAGATGCTCATGGCCATAGGGGTGCTGGCATTACAGATGCTCATTGCCATAGAGGTGCTGGCATTACAGATGCTCATTGTCTTAGGGTCTCTGTTGCTGCAACGAGGAAACACAGTGACCAAAAGGCAAGTTGGGGAGGAAAGGGTTTATTTGACTTACACTTCTGTGTCACTGTTCATCACCAAAGGAAGTCAGGACAGGATAAGAACCTGGAGGCAGGAGCTGATGCAGAGGCCATAGAGGAATGCTGCTTTCTGGTTGGCTTGCTTCCCCTGGCTTGCTCAGCTTGCTTTCTCACAGAACCCAGACCCACCAACCCAAGGATGTCAGCACCCACAATGGGCTGGGCCCTCCGCCATTGATCACTAATTGAGAAAAATGCCTTACAGCTGGATCTCTTGGAGGCCTTTCCTCACCTGAGGCTCCTCCCTGTCTGATGACTCTAACGTGTGTCAAGTTAACACAAAACAAGCCAGGATCCTCAGGAAGCCTTTGGCTCTCCATGGGTTCTAGAGATCTCTCGACTCATGTCCTCAGTTTGCATAGCAAGCGCTCTACCTACTGAACCACATCCCCAGCTCAGAAACTAGAGTCTTTTTGTGAAAAGATAAGCATCTACCACTATACTTGGGTACTTATAACCAAGACTTTAGTGGTGAAGTTACTTAATTATGTTTCCAGAAATGTTACCTGAAAAATTCCTTTTTGTGTGTCATTGTCTTTCTTAGGGTCGCTCTGCTGCCGTTCTCTCTCAATTCATTTAGAAGTAAATTTCATCCCTGTGAGTGAGGGCTACTCTCCTTTAACATACAGGATGTGACACTGGTACAAGGAACCATACTCAGGGCAATCCTTGTGCCTCTTGACTTGAGTCTGAATTCTCAAACTAAAGATGACTGGTTCTAGTAAATCCAGACCCTCTTCTTAATACAAAAGGCAGTAAACTTTCGCTCTGTGTTCCAGGGTGCTGTGGGGGAGGCGGAGACACTGGAATAAAAACCAGAGCCTCTCAGAAAGGAAAAGGAGAGAGATGCATACCTGGAAGAGAGCCAGTCGTATTAAGTATAGCTATATTTGCGCGGTTTCAAGGTCGTCTTCATTCTAATGCCTAAAGTATAAAAATATCATTGGCTATTTTCAAGGGCTCCAAAATACTGGCCCTTTAAAAATCTATTTCCCACAAATTGTCCTCCACAGTGCCCCTCAGCAGATGAGAGCTCCTCCCACACCTGCTCTCTGGAATATTCCCAGGTCACAGTGTACTCATACTGAGCCTTGTATACAGCCAGAGGACGAATGTCTCCAGAACAGACATATATGACTTTTCCCCTGTATCCCTCTGAGGATTCAAAGACCTCCAACTCAGCATAAAACAAGGCAAACTTGCAGAGCTGTAAGTCTTTAGGAAGCCGGCCTGTCTGCTGGTGTCCCCTCCCTCCTCGTTTTCAGTGTTTGCATTTCAGTTTTAGAATGCGTAGGACTTTCAGTCAATTAAAATTCTGCTTTACAAGTCTGACATCATGCCTGTCACATACCTGTATGTAGTCCTAGCACATGGGAAGCCAGGGCAGATCACTGTCAGTTTTCAAACAACTTGTGATTCAGAGAGTGAAGTTACATACATAGTGAAACCCTGTCTCCAGAGAGGGAGGAAAGAGAGGGGAGAGAAACAGAGACAGAGAGATAAGATTTTTCCTTTTCTTTTCTTTTCTTTTCTTTTCTTTCTTTCTCTCTCTCTCTCTCTCTCTTTTTTTTTTTGATTCACTTAAAAAGTAAAATGTTTTATTGTTAAATTTGTTACAAATATGCCATAATACAAAAGTGTTTACCATGGTATTTTACTTTCATTTTTGTTGCTGTGACAAAATACTATGATAAAAATCAAATATGTGGAAAAAAGTTTCAGTTTACAAATCTAGATTCTAGTCCATTGATGTGGGGAAGTGAAGACAAAGCTACAAGCAGAGAGAAGGAATGGAAACATAGTTGCTTGTGCTCCTTTCTATCTCTCCACTCCTAAACAGGTCAAGACTCTCTGCCTAGGGAATAGTGCTACTCACAGTGGGCTTGTCTTGTCTTCCCATGCCAATTAACTTAATTAAGACAATTTCTGCAGACATGCCCACAGGCCAACCCAAGGTAGAATATTTTTGATTGACACTCTCTTTCCTGATAGTCTAAATTGTGTCAAGTTGACAAAGCAATTGCATTTGTAATGTGTTAATATTATATTAAGCTCATTGTCTGCTTGGTCCTGGCATTTCCCCCTTTTACTCATTCAATGATAAGGTACAGACAGGGGATGATAAATTTCGAGAACATTTTAATATTCCCTACATGTACTAGCTATATTTTTTACACCATTCCTGTGGTGTGACTTTATTAGTCCTATTTAAAATATGAACTAAAATGTAGGAGCAAGTCCTTTTCTACTGTCCCTAGGTTAGTTACCTATTGCTATTAAAACAACTTACTCCTAATTTAGTAGCTTAAGACAATGGAAACGTATTCTCTTAAACCTCTGGTAGTTAGAAGCATAAAATAGACCTTTATTGACTGAAATCAGCTTGTCACCAAAGTCACCAAATTCTTTCTGGAGACTCAAGAGAGAAGTCCGTTTCCTTACTTTAAACTTTCAGAGAACAAACACCTTGTACCCTTGGCTTTGGTCCCATCCTGCATCATCAGAGTTAGCTATGCACTATCTCCATCCTGGTCTTTGATTCTGACATTCCTGACCCCTTCATCCTCTTTATCTTAAATGATACAAATGGAGAAAGTTTATTAAGAAAGGGAAAAGACTTGCCCAACGGTGGACGTGGGCTTCTCAGCTGGGAAAACAGGTCAAAAACTTGGTGCCACACCTTCACTGCATCTTGTCAAGGATCTCTGTGACTACAGAACCCATATGGAAGATCCAGGGAATTATTTCTACCCCCACTTCACTGTCTAATGGTGTCTGCAAAGCCAGCTTTGCTCTGTAAGGAGATGTAGCCACATGTTCTAGAGACTACTACGGGATGGAGTCTGTACCATTCCATCCTGACTGAGTCTGTTCTCACCTGTCCTCAGAAGCTAAGCAGGGCTAGGCCTGCTTGGTACTTGGCTGGGTTGAGTGGACATCTTTGAGAAAAGCACCATTTCCCCATCTGAATTCAGGAACCCATATGGTACTGGCTCACTCTGGACCTCCTCCAGGTCTCTAGCCCTCTATACATAGACGATAGAGGCTTAGTTTGTGTTTGTGTGTGTTAGTGTATGGAGGGAGACGGGAGCTTCTGGAACTTCTGCCTCTGATGCTTTGTATTTAATCTTACAAAAATAAACAAAACCCCCAAACAACAACAACAACAACAACCAAGAAACACTAAGGTCTCCGATGCTTCTGTGTGTAAGTGGGGCTGATGGATATCCATCAGTGATACAGACTGATCTTCCTGAGACAGGAGGATGCAGCACCCTGGTGATGAGTTTGGGGCAGTGTTTTTCCAGATATGTTGAATGAACTCACAAACCCCTTGGCTTTGTCTTCCAGGCCTCTGGAAAGGAGCATGTTGTGAAGAATTATTTCTACTATTACCTGTTCCGGTTTTCAGCCGCTTTGGGTCAGGAAGTATTCTACATCACGTTTCTCCCGTTCACCCACTGGAATATTGACCCTAATTTGTCCAGAAGATTGGTCTTGATATGGGTTGTAAGTATTTTGTCATTATTACTATTGATTGATTGCAGACACATCTAAGTCCTTGAATACCTGCTTTGGTATTCAAGTATCTTGCACAGGTGGCTGGTCTATTTTAGGGAGTGCATAGAATAAGTGCATCTTATTTGCAATAATCAGACCAACCTGTGACTTCATGTACTTTGATGTTCCCAGTCCTATAAGTAAGCAAGATTAGAGGAAAGAGATATGACGATGAACAGGATACAAAGGGGCTCTGTATGAAACCTGTGGGGATGTTGGGTAAAACCTTCCAAGAGGCTGTTTTACTAAAATTTGATCAAAATCTAACTGGAATCTGTAGTCTGGACATTCCAAGCAGTGGGAAGCAATAACTCTTCATATGATCAAAAAAAAAAAAAAAATCAAAGCATCCGAGGCAGAGTGCCTAGCTATAGGGCAGCAGTTCTCAACCTGTGGGTCGTGACCCTTTGGGGGTTGGGGAGGAGTCAAACAACCCTTTCACAGGGGTCATATATCTGATATCCCAGGTATCAGGTATTTACATTGTGATTCATAACAGTAGCAAAATTATAGTTATGAAGTTGCAACAAAAAATAATTTGCTGGTCAGGGTCACCATATCATGAGAAACTGTATTAAAGGGTTGCAGCATTAGGAAGGTTGAGAACCACTGCTGTAGGGAGAGTAACATAGTATGACAAGCCCTGTGTACAGTAGGACTCCTTTCTGCTATTTCCTCTGTATGATAATCTCTTAGCCTTGCTTGGGAGAAAGTCCTGGGTAGTTTTGCTTTTGACTAGGTGTGTGTGTGTGTGTGTGTGTGTGTGTGTGTGTGTGTGTGTGTTCTCCTGCTCACATGTGTGGGTGCATGTGTGTGGAAGACAGAGATTGTCCCCCTCAGTTACTCTACTTTTCAATGTGTGTGTGTGTACAATGCCCTGCATGTGAACACTCAAGCATGTGGGGTGTACACATGTGTGTGCATGTGTACAACTATGTACATGCAAGCTACGTGAGTCACTGTAATAGTACCTTACCTTTTTTTTTTTTTTTTTTTGAGACAAGGTGCTTTGTCTCCTGAGCTAGCCTCAAACTCACTATGTTCCTAAGGCTAACCTTAAGAACTTCTGATCTTCCTGCCTTTATCTTTCAAGTGCTGGGATTATAGGAATGCACCACCAGTCTTGGTTTTATTCATTCAATATTGCGGAATGACCCCAGGGCCTTGCCTCTGTATTAAATGAGCTTCCTTCCCAACCTGGCTTAGACATCTTTTTTTCTACTTTCCTTGACAAAATGGTATTTTATCCCAGCAGATTTAGACAAGCATTTTGTTAAGTGAGCTGAAAAATACCAAATCGTTGTTTTCCTTTCCTGTTCCATATAAGTATTTTTAAACTTCCTGGGCTCAAAAGCATCTTAGATAAAGGGACAAGAGTGTCCATGATTGTGCCATCTGATTAGCATTCCCACAGGGAGAGACAGTTGTGCTCTGGAAGATGAGCCAACATCTGAAGTGTGATTGTCTGAGTTCTTGACTTGCATTTGGATGCAATGACTGCCCCGCCAAGGTATTTCATGGCATTTGTTGATAAGATATAAGCGTAAATATTGGGTACATCTGTAACAATCAAAATTGGTAGAATATAGATATAACAAAAGATGAGAGCCCAGGTTAGCCTTAATAGAGCACGCTGATTCAAAGGTGAATCACAGGCTGGTCTTTGAACTTGGTCTTTACCGGGGTTAGGGATATATCTCAGTAGTACAAATATTAAAGAGTTTTGTTTTCTATATTTGAGCATTATCTCATGATGTAGCCTTGGTTGACCTGAAACTCACTGTGTAGACCAAGTCGGCCTTGAACGCATAAAGATCTGCCTGCCTCTGCCTTCCTAGTGCCAGGATTAAAGGGGTGCATCACCACATCTGACTGCTCAGTGGTACAGGGGCTTGCCTGGCATAAACAAGACCCTGGTGTTGCACCCTAGTATTAAGTAAGAAAAGAATTTGCATGTCTTTTTCTGGATATTCCCTTTGCTCTGTTTATTTACTTTAAATTTTATGTATTTATTGTTTGTTCATGTTTGTATGTGTTGAAGGTGCTACGGCGTGTGTGCAGAGGTCAGAGGGCAAGCTAAGGAAGTCAGTACTCTTCTTCCACCGCGGGGCTCCAGGGGATTGAGCTCAGCACCATCAGCATTTTTTGCTAGGTGCCTTTATTTGCTGAGTCATCTTGCTGGCTCCTTTCTCTGTAGTTCAGGCTCTAAAGTCATCCTTCCCCACTGTCTTACCCTTTGTGACCTCTTGGCTTCTTTTAAGCCATTTGGGTTTGAGGTGTCTGTCTTCGGGTATTTAATGTTTCTGGCCTGCAGTTTTCCTGTCCCTAAATAGCTTGCTCAGCAGGGACCAACTTTTGGGAAACCCAGTCCTTGCTGTTTGAATTCTGGTTCAACTACATTTGTCTTTGTGCTTTTCCTTGACCCAGCTCCTAGTCAATTTTAAAGAACATATTATAAAAAATATATTCCTGCTTATCTAACATATATACATTATTTTAAAGTGTGTGTTATCCTTCCTACACCATTTCATTTTTTCTGATGATATTATAAGCCCTTTGTTGATTCTGGCAGTTTCTAAGCAGGACCACCTTCTCCCCTAATAACTCATGGCTTTTGACTGTCTCCCTGATCAGAAGCAAGGCATGGTCCTGATGAAGGAAGAGGAGAGTTTGCTGCCACCTCCATCACAGCTCAGAGGTTGGGGCAGAGGCTCATGGTCCTAAAAGGAGCACCTGGCTGACGTGACTTAGGTTTGTGTGTCTTTGTTCCCAGCGACACTGGGCCACTCAAATTCACTCAGAGAAGTGGGGTATGTTCTAAGCTTGCAGGGAATCCAGGAACCACAAGCTCAGAGGGCTGAAGGCAGGGACTGCTATGGTTGTCAGACACAACACAGCTGTGACCCTTTCCTCTGCCTCATGCTGTCAGTGTGAAGGTTTCTGTATTATTTCCAATTTTCAAGACAGTCAGATGCAGCTCACTGTAGAATTCTGTCCCACAAATCCATCCATCTGTGGCCAGTCCCTTAGAATGGCTGTTCTTGATACAAACAGCTGTGGGCAGGGGTGGGGAGAGATCACTGACTGTGGAGCCAGTGCCTTGGACCAGGCTCTGGACCAAGACGGGCCTGTCTGATGCAATACAAAACAGAAACCCTGTTGGACGTGTGTAGTGATTCTAACCTGCAGACCCCACTGATTTAAGGACACAACTAGAGATCCCTGGAAGCTTGTCACATGGTCACACATGTGCTATGTATGTGACACGTAAAAGAGGCCCCTCTGATGTTCAGGAAGGAGAAAAAGGGCAAAAGTCTGCTGGAACAACATTGAAGAAGTGAAGTTTTTGTGATGTGATGTGCTGTCCTCGCGGATTTCTGTCAGCATTGTGAACCCCCTCAATATCAAACAGTTCTTTTGAAATGACTGCCAGCCAAACCTAGTGTTAAATTATTTGTAGTTTGCCTGCTGCTGTGTGCAATACAATCGAAGGGGCAGTGTATCCAAAGCTTAATGACTTGGCAAATGTACACACCTTTTTTTTTTTTTTCCTCCCCTCGTAGATGCTACAGTCTGGCAATAAGGAAAACCAGAAAAACACTGTTCCTTTCAGGGAGCCCTTGGGATCCTGCACCTTCTCGACAGAGGAGCTTAAGATGGAAAGCTGACGTTAAATTCTGGCTTTCCTTCCTCTGCATGATTACTTACATCCAACTAGCGGATGAGAGTACCGCAGAGCAGATCTAAAGGCCACGTGCAGTCATGTCTGCAAGCACGTTAGGGTCCTACTGCTCAGGGTTTGGTGTCTTTTTATGAAGCGGGGGACCCCTGTACATCACTACAGGGTTGAAAACCTATCTAAGGAGATCAGCCTTCTCCACAGCTTGCCACCTGCTTAGAGAGGTGTGGAGGAGGGCCTGCACCTCACACCCCCTGGCCTGGGGTCAACTTTATAGAGCCAAAGGATGCCTCGAAATGTGATTATCTCCTAATCCTCTGTTTAAACTGCTCCCACCAGTCACTTCAAACAGCTGCCTGGCTTGTTAAATTGGTTCTCACTTGAGATTAATGAGTCTTTAAGCAGAGCCAACAATGGCCAGATTGAAACCCCCTATAACTTGCCCGGAATGCAATAGAATTAGGCGTTCAGGATTCTGCCCCGTCCCTCTGAAGTAAAATGTGTAATTTAGCCTTAGTTAAATATTAAGTAAGTGTCTTGCCGGGGTTGTTAGACTCAGTATATTGGTTTGGTCTTGACACATAACAGAGAAGAGTATTGGGTTTAGTGTAGGTTAACCATGAAAAACAGAGAAGCCTTAAAACTGACTCATGTGGTAGATAAATACATCTGCCTCTCTGTAATTATCACATTATCTGAAAGTGATCCCTCCCATCCCTTTTTGCTATTGGCATACATTCACTGTACATAGTGTTGTGTTTCACAGAGGCATTTTCATGGAAGCACATAATCTACTTTGATCATGCCCCTCCCCTCCCCTCCTCCCCTTTCTCTCCTCCTGCTGTTGGTTCCTTTAACTCCCTTAGAGAATTTCACTTCTACCATCATGGTGTATTTTTACGTGTGTGTGTGTGTGTGTGTGTGTGTGTGTGTGTGTGTGTGTGTGTGTGTTACTTCATATATCTACAAACCTGGCACCCACAAATGATAAAAAATAAAACGTGCTGACTGGAACTTCCAGGTGTGATGGTTATTTTAGTTTGGTTTCTACTGCTGTGAAAGACAAACAAACAAACAAACAAACAAAACAACAACAACAACAAAAAAAAAAACAAGACCAAAAGCACTGTGGGAATGAAAGGGTTTGTTTGGTTTACAGGCTGGGACTCAAAGCAGGAATCTTTGGAGGAACTCTGATCTCTGGCTTGCTCCTCATGGCTTGCTTGGCCTGCTTTCATACTGCACCTGCCAGAGGTGGCACTGCCCTGGTGGACTGGGCACATCAATCACTAATGACAAAGGTGCTCCCATAGACCAGCCAGTCCGATGGCGGTATTCTCTCTATGGAGGCTCCCTCCTTCCAGACAACTCTAGCTTGTGTCGAGTTAACAAAAAGTAACCAGGACAATGGTATACATCTGCAATATCCTGGTGCTCAGAGACGGAAGCAGTAAGACTGTCCATTCAAGGACAGCTTAGGCTGTTCAGTGAGATAGGCAGAGGGAGAAAGAAGGGGAGCCAGAAGAGGGAGGGAGAGGAAGAGGAAGAGAGAGTCTGCCCGTGAGGTTGAATGGACAACTGGGGAAACATGCTTACCTGCTCCCTGTCACTGTCACCCTTAACTATTGACCTCCATCTCCTAAACCTGCGGTGACAGACGTTTCTGCCCAGTGCTCTCAACTCTTACTTCTGATGTGTCAGTGAACTTAGGAGTGGGTGGGTAATGGCCTGGAAGCTCAGAGAAGTATAAAGTCAGCTGAAACACAGACTCGAAGGAAGACCATCTTTAAAACTGCATTTAGACCAGCTCTGCGTGGGGATGCAGAGTCGCCCATCTCTTTATTTCATTTCACTCTGGTGAAAACTGAATACAATGGCTCCCCTTCCTAAGCCTAATGCTGAGGAGGCTGAGGCAAGAGGATTGCTATGAGTTTGGGGCCAGCCTGGGCTATAGAGTAAGACCTGTCTCAAAAAGGAAGACAATAAAACAAATAGTAGCTGCCAAATCATATTCAGACTGTTGGTATCCAGAATCAGTTTGGCAGATAGAAACTCAGGAATGTCACACATAGGTGACACCTGTTGCTATGACAACCATATACCTTCCCAGAGTCCACTTCCCACACTTACCTTCAAACAGGTTACGTCACAGCCTAAATAAAAGACAGACCCTTCCCCACTTTTTCCCTTTGTCTTTCTCTCTTTCCCTTCTTTGTCTCCAATAAACCTCTGCTACAGTAACTGCTTTGGCCTGGTATGGTCTGTCCAGACGTGAGCTGCTGTTTTAACATATCACAGACCCCAAGCCAAGGCACATCCTGACATGGCAGAGTGTCAGGAATCCTGTTTCTCTTTTATACCGTGGCTTCATCATCTACCTACAGGTACATCTGTCCCTCTGCATCATTATAAACATACTTTCTGGGCTGGCTTTTCCCCAGAATCTCTTCTGCCTATTTGTAAACTAAAAGGAAGAAACTTAGTCAGTAGGCAAGTAGGAAAAAAAAAAATCTCTTTTATTTTCAGATAAAAATGTCAACAACTCTTTCTTAGGACAAACGAAAACCAAGCAAACAAAAGCCTCAGTGGAGCTTGGTGGTGCATTCCCATAATCCTATCACCTAGAGAATGGAGGTAGTAGGGTCAGAGTTCAAGGCCAGCTAGGGGGAACTTGCCTCAAAACTCCAAACCCAAACAAACAAAATCAACAACAAAAATAAAAACCAGTTTTACATTTTTAACAGTTTCTTTATAAAACTCTATGTTTGAGGGGAGAAGTTTCCCTCAGGAGCTTTTATAGTGCGCCCACTCTATGTCAAGTGTTGTATATACCCATAGCCCCATTTTACAAAGAAAACAGACAAAGGCAGACCTGTTGAAGGAGATCAAGCTACTAAGTACAGGCAGTTGTGGTCGCACCAAGTCTTCTGTCTGTTGGTTCCTATCCATTTCAGTATGTCACTTCAAATGGCTACCACCGTCACTCAGAAATCTCTTTACCGTTTGGTTAGAAGGGCTTCACTTCCATCACAGATCCCCTGTGTGTTCCTTAGCCACAGGACACAAGCTGCTTTCAGTCCTTTGTGCTCTGGTTTCCTGTGATGTCTCATCCTCACCCCCACCTGCTGACTGCGTGTCCCAGATTTTTTCTTTTAAACACCCCTGTTGAAAGACCAGAGCATCCCTGGAATCTGAAGGACACCGAAGGTGAGGCGCTTTGGGACTGGGGTTTCTGAATTAGAGGGAAGGCTGCCTGCTAATCTTAGGTCCAGCTTCCATTTCCTTATCCTAATTTGCAAAGCAACCAAGTGGAAAAGACTGCCTGAGGCAAAGAATGGACCCTTTGTCCTTTCAAGGAGGTGGGGCTTTGATCTGTAGGGGACTGAGCATTTTCTCCCTAAGGTAGGCCTACTGCCAAGCATCTAGCCTCTGGGTACCTTCCTCTTTCTGTAGTCTTGGCCACAATGAGAGATGAGAGTGCTTAAGTCCCACACTGGTGCTGCTGTAGCATGAGATGAGGGACAAGCTTCTATACTTAAATGTTCTGTCTGGCCAGAGCTGAGAGGTTCTACTTCTTACTGGCCTCTGGGATTTTCTGGACCCTCTAGGCCTGTCCATTCCTGTGAACCTAATGGCTGTCCTCTCTGATTTCTTCTATCCTTTCACTGTACAAAATGGACTTCCCCCAGAGGCCTTCTGTCCCCTGGGAAACAGGACTCTTTAGTAAGAGCACCCTTCCACAGGGTATCTTCATGGTGTATCTGCTCCCAAACACTAAGCCCAGGCTTTTTGCTCTGCCAGCCTCTGTAACTATACACAGTGGCCAGAGCTATTAGATTCTCTATGAGCCTGACCTTGGCTACGGGTGTCAGCCTTCACTCACCAGATAGATCTCTTACTTTCTTTCCCTCTTGACGTCCAAAGCCCCAGTCACAGCTTGGGCTGAATCCAACTCACGTGTTCTTAACCCATTCTCCTTGAGGCAGAAGGCAAAGCCTTGACTAACTGCTTGTGAAAAAAACTAACCCCGCAAAAATGTGTCAGGCTCAGCCGCATTGAAGGTATGTGTGTGGCCCAGTGGGACCCTTCCACAATCGAACTACATGCCAGTGTCCAAGGCAAGAAGAGCGCTCCCTACAGTGAGATCTGTCTCTTCTCAGCAGCCCTGATTGGTGCTGGGCAGGGTGTGGAGCTGAGAATCACCTCAGAATGGAGGATAGGCCTGTCACTCGCCTGCACCTAAAAGCTTTAGGAGTCAAAAGGAGGGACCTGAGGTTTGAAATCAGGGTAAACTGATTGTAGACTCTTGAAGCCTCTGTATCCTGCCTGTTACCTCTCTCCCGTGCTTATATTAAGCATACTTTGGTGGGTTTGTGTATATAAAAATGCTCAGTTAATTTTGCTTTTCATTCTGTAAGGAATGAGGCACATTAAGAAAACATTGGGGGGCTGTACTTGTAGCTCATCGATACAGCACCTGCCTAGCATGGATCAGGCCCTGGGTCCCAAGATCTAGTAGTGAGGAGTAAGGAAGAAAAGAGGGAGGAAGGAGGACCTACTGAAGAAAAAAAGCTCTATAAATCCTACCTACCGTACTTGTTGGTTGGGGGCTATCTATATCTGTCTGTCTGTCTGTCTGTCTGTCTGTCTGTCTGTCTTTGCAGAGATCACAGTATGCAGTGTATAGACTGCTTTGTGATAAGGGATTTTGTATATAATTAACAGTAACTCTCAGTTCACCATTTAAGAAGTTAGACTGAGCAATGGGATTGGAGAAGACTCAGCAATACTTCAGTCTTGAAAAATGGGGTCAAAGGATAGTTCCTGACCCTTCAGAATTAGGGGACCTGGCTTCTAACCCTGGTGGCTTCTTGCACTGTGGTTTGTGTGACATGTGTTGCATATGTAAAGCAAGATGAGAGGCCTCATGGAGCCGGAGCCAGGCCAGGAGGAGTTAGTAACTGACTCAGCTTTGTAGTTGATTGTAGTAATAGCTAGCCAAACGGTACTTGTATTGAGCCTTGATTGACTATAAAATGTGTGTCCAGAAGGATGCCCACAGGGCTCTTTGCTCTCTCATAGTTTTATGATTGTGCAAATATTGGTGATCGGGCATCTTTGAGAATAGTCAGATCTCTTTAATTCTAAATTCTGGCTTCAGCCTCGTATCGACTCTTTTTTTTTTTTTTTTTTTTTTTT
>NC_034594.1:56799064-56822762 GCF_900095145.1 Mus pahari
AAAAAAAAAAAAAAAAAAAAAAGCCCTGAGCCTAAGGGAGATGGCTCAGTGGATAATGTACTCCCAAGTGAGAACTGAAGCTTGAATCCTCAGAATCCACACAGACTGAGGCAGGCATGGCAGCTCACCTGCAATCTAATCTCAGTTTTCAGAGGCAGAGGCAGGGTACCCCTAGAGGCAGGGCACCCCTAGAATACGCTGGCTAGTTAGACTAGCAAATCAGTAAGCTCTGGGTTCAAGTGAGATGCTTCAGTATGTAAGGTGGAGAAGGTTGGAAGAAAACTCTTAGCACCACCTCCCGGTCTCAGCATGCACACATTGCCCACATACATTACACATATGCATGCATACATGCGCATGTGTGCACATACATGCACATTGCCCCCATATCTACAGTGCAAAGAATAAACTTAAAAGAATACTTGCCCTGGGTCGCCCACATGTCTTGGTATTGAGTTGGCTTTGTAGTCTTCCCATGGGCCGAGACAGGGAGAAGAATTTATAGTATTATATACAAGAGACTCTTAGGGGCTTGATGGCCCAGATCTGAGTCCCTGTGAAATGTCTGTTATTATGACCAAGGACAAACAAAGGACAAAGGACAGCAGTTTGGTGAGGGCGCACTCAGGGGCCTGTTATGTCCAAGGCGGGTGCGAGCAGACAGCAAGATCTCGAGCTTCGCTCTCTGGCCTTGGCGGAGGGGAACGCGAGCATATACGTTCAGTTTTCCCTGCTCTGCTCAGATTTAACTGAAAAAAGATGTTGTGTTTTCTGTTCCTTTTAATGTTGAGTCTCTTCTGGCATTCCCAGGCACTGAAATCAGAGGGGGTGTGCGGGGCAGTGTTTTGTTGAGTTTGAAAGTGCTCTTCAAACATAACAGCAATTGGACTCTGTTGGATGGAGAGTGGCATTCTGAAGGACTTGCAGAAGCTCTAGCTCGGAATTAGTAGGTTCCTGAGCAGCAATAAGCTTGCTTCCTTCCGTACCCTCACAGTGTAAACAAATAAAAGGAGAGTAAAATGTCAGAGATGATGTCCTAGTGAGCTTTCATCGTCAGCTTGACACAGTCTGGAGTCATCTGAGAGATTCAATTGAGGAAGTGCCTTCATTAGGTTGGTCTGCGAGCATGTCTGTAAGACATCCTCTTGGTTAGTAATTAATGCAATGCGGGAGGGTGCAGCTCACTGTGGGCTGTTCTGTTCTACACACAGATCCTGGGTTTGCAAACAGCATTCCACCATGGGTTTTTCGTTTCAGACACCTAACTTGGGTCCCTGCCCTGGCTTCCTGAATGATTATTGTGACTTGGAATTATCAGATGAAATGACTGGTTTCTCATAGCAATCAAATGAGACCAAGACAGAGGGTTTCTTTACGAGGCTGTAAGAAAGGACCCAGGCGGAGGAGGATGGTGCACCCTCAAATAACATAAACTCGGCGCTTGATGCCACCTCCCTTCCATCACAAACCTGGTAAATGTGTGAGGGCTGCTCAGACAGGTGTTGTGAAATAGAGAGAGCTCAAGGGTCTGAAGAGATGGCTCGGCTGTCTGGCTTTGAGGCCTTTACCCTTCTGGAGACTGGATTCAGGAATTTAAACCTAGATTTATAATAAGGGAAGAGTTTAGAACATGTGTCAAAGACTTTTTTTTTTTTTTTTTAATACTCTCTGCAGAAAGACTTCTGTATTAAGCAACAAGGTAGGTTTGACTCTTTATCTTAGAGGGCAATCAGAGGGGTGTGGCTTTGACACCGAAAGAATTAAAGCAAGAAAAGCCTGTCAAGGTCTGAGTTTTGCTAAACCAGGTGACTGTCTTTCAAAATAAAACAAAACAAAACAAAGCAAAGCAGTCGTAACCTAGCATGCTGTGTTGGAGGCTGCACCGACTTGCCATCTGTCTCTTGTGGTTGCCGGTGTTGAGTGTTTATGCATTTCTGAGACTTGTATCTAGGAAAACATACTAAGAGACGTCTCGGGGTGTATTTCTTTAAAACTGAAGCATAAAGAGCCACACATGCGTTAGAACCTGGTCCAGAAAATGTGGGTGGAACGGACAGCAGTTCTGTGAGTGAAATTTTCTGAAAAGCTAATTTGGGTGATCAGCACCCAAATTAAAACATAGAGCATCATAAATATGCCTTTGTGGTCATTTAGATATCTGTCAACCTTTACAATCTGTGATCAATGCATTATTATCGTCATTGTTATTAATTACTGATACTGGGGATTGAACTCGAGACACTGAACATGCTAAGCATGCATCTGCGCTGCACTGTACCACCGACAGCTACACTCCAATTGTTGAAACAGTAAATGTTGATAAAAACTGAGACAACCAGCAGAGTCCTCTTTGAACACATCTCATAGAGCATTTTCCAAATCTTGCAGTCTCCCAGACATAGCAAGCCTAACTATCTCTCTGTACTTTTGAGGGGGAAAGGGCCATAGAACCACGGGTGTGATGCATTAGTTAGCCACAGCAACACTTTTGTTCCTAAACTGACTTGGCACACAGCCACTAAATCCGAAAAAAATTGCAAGAATGCACTGGCCCTTTAAGATGAGCTGTTTATAGCACCAGGGTCTGCTGCTCAACTCCTCACCTCCCCTGTGGAGACAGATGGCTCTAAGCAAATTTGAAATAGGTAGTGTAGTATTTCTGTCTCAGGAGACAGGATGTGAAGGGCCTGTGCAGCATGCCCGTAGAGAAGAATTTGGGAGGCAAGAGCAATCGGGCCTTCTTTATAATATAGAGTGCTATTTTGGTAATTTCACAAGAGCATGCCCTTTCAAGTACACTTGCAAGCACAGTTAGCTTTGACTTGTACACACTAATACTTACTGTGAAGCAAGAGAGGATGGGGAGCTAAGCTCACCCAGCGCTCTCCCAAGCCTCCCCTCCTGCTGTCCTTATCCTACACTGAGCCTAAAAGAAATGCCTTTGTCAGAGAAGAGCTGCATGCTCTGACTCCACCCATTTCCCTTCACACAAGCTCAAGGCTCTTTTCCAGAACTTATCTTGAACGACTTCTACCAAAACATTTTCTTTTAAAGGTTAAACACAGCAAAACACACACACACACACACAAAGAATGGTTTTCACTGTACAGCTCAGGCTGGTCTTAAACTCAGGATCTGCTTAGCTCTGCCTGTCAAATGCTAGGATTATTAGGTGTACACCACTGCGCCAGGCCTTGTGGTCTCTACTGCAGTAGACTTCTATGGCTTCTCGCAGGAATCCTTCGGTACGAGGTCCCTCACCTAAATCCTCACTTATTTATGCTTGCCAATGATACTGCATAGCTAAGCCTCACCCAGTGTAGTTTTCACTGCCAAGAATCATTTGGGGCCAAAGTTATTTTGTGGTTTGTTCTCCTTACATGGCCTATAGTCCTCGGCGTTGCGGATGGTCTCTCAGCAACACATCTGCGATCTTTCTCCAGCAGAGCTGTACACAAATAATGGAGCCCCCTTCCCTCTATGCTGGCAGTTAACAGACTAGATGGGAAGATGAAGTAGACATGTTAAGATCGTTGCCCACGTCGGACTGGCTTTCTGATTTCACTGTTGCAGACTCCTAAGTGTTAGTCAGAACTATAATCAAACATAATGGCAAAAGCTCCTCCCACACAAAATAGGCAGTGGTCCCCTGTCTTTGCTCTTAATGTGTTTTAGGGCTGCCTTTTCCAGCTGTAACTGGAGCTGCCCCCCAGGACCTCCTCAGATGTGTTCGAACAGCCTTCTGCTCAGCTTCAGGCCTCCTAATAGCTCACAGGCAGGATTAGTTGTGAGAAGTACTATGTTGCCTAAAAATACATGGAAATTGGAATTCTCTAAGTGCTCCAGAACTATTGATTAACCGCGTCCAATAACGATGTAGTCCTCTATAAGCCACCCGGCTTATTTGCAGTGGTAAGAGTTCTGCCCTAAGCTCTCCTTAGCCTTCTCCTATGTGTGTATGTGAGTGTCTGTGCTAATGTGTATGCGGACAGTAGCAGATGGATATATGTGTATACACAGATAGTGCAATTGAGGTTATGCAATTTTATTTACTCATTTGTGCATGTGTGTGTGTGTGTGTGTGTGTGTAAGCATGTGGAGGTCAAAGGACAATGTTGTGGAGTTGCTTTTCTCTTCTGCCAGCTTGTGGGATTTGGGAATTGAACTCAGATTACCAGACTCTTTTGCAAATGCCACTAGCCTAGTGGCTCTCAACCTGCAGGGCTCACCCCCTTCAGAGGTTGAGTGACCTTTTCACAAGGGTTGGCTAAGACCATCAGAAAACACAGATATCCACATTACAATCCATAAGAGTAGCAAAATCATAGTTTTGAAGGAGCAATGAAATAATATTATGGTTTGGATTACCACAACATCAGGAACTGTATTAAAGGGTCAGAGCACTTGGAAGGTTGGGATCCACTGCTGCAGCCTCTCACCAGTCCTGATGTTGTGCAGTTTTAAGTTGAGGTAGTGGCACATGTGTAGGTAGATGGATGAGTGACGTGGTCATTCGCATACCTTCCTGTGTTTGGTAGGTCACAAAGAGCAAGACTTTTGATCTTAAATGATTGAATGGCCTCTCAGAACCCAGGGAACTGCAAACAAACCTAACCAGCTTGCAGTGTTCCTGTTTCCTGTGTCTTTTCTAACATTCATTTATTTCTGCACATGTACATGTTTACATGCATGTGCACCGTATCATTCATTTGAAGATCAGAGGACACCTTGTGGGAATCCGTTTTCTCCTTCCATCATGTGGGCCCTAGGAACAGGACTGAGGTCATCAGACTTGGCAGCGAGAGCCTTTACCGCTGAGCCAACGTCCCAGCCTGAGTCCATATGTTTTCAGGTCTCCTACTGATGTTTTCTACGTCAGTGGCTAACATGCAATTTTCTAAGGAACTGGGGTGTGCATCTGAAATAAAGATTTTTTGTCTGTACTATATAGTCTCAGTGCTATATTCCAGAGAGTTCTAGAAACACTTCTTCAGGTCACACCAGGATCATTTTAATTCCTAGCTACAGTGCTTGCCTGCTTGGAATCAGATGCAGGACTTCATGCCTGCTAGGTTTATCTTCTACCATTGAGCCATTCCCAGACCCATCAAGGGCTTCCTCCAGACACTCTCTTGTATTTGAAGTCCATCCTCCTCACAGGATCTATTCCAAATGCAAAATACGACCTTGTAAACCTATTTTCATGTCCTGTCTCTTTAAAATTACCTCTGGGATATTTTTAAGTTGAACTTCAACCTGAATCAAAACCTTTTTAGTCTTTCCCAAATATGTCTTCTCTGCTGGTGGAATCACAGAGCCACTGAGGATACCCGCAAGCCACCAAGGCGTCTCGGTCCCTAGTCCTCATTTGTGTCTATTCTACTCCATACTTCTTGGCTGGTGTTCCCTGCCTTCTAACCTCTCCCCATCTCTTGCCTGCTGCCTCAGGCCCAACAGAGCCATCATCCCTACAAATGCCACTGACCCCTGCATCTGCATCTGCATCCTGCCAGATGACTCATTACCCTTATCTGAACCTGGCACCTGCCAGGAGCTCAGTTAAGCCCTGGGTTAAATAAATAAAGGTTATTTCTGTAAAGACTATTTAAGAGGCTGGTGTGGACTACATCGCAAGACCCTTCCTCAACTAAAAAGTGCATAAGATGTCCTTAAGTCTATGCATAGAAGATGTATATGAAACATTTGGGTCCCATCCCCAAGAGATCAATCAATTTCTCCCCACCCCCATCTCTTGCTCTCTGTCTCTGTCTCTCTCTCTCCTCTATTCTCTCTCTCTTACTCTCTGTCTGCCTCTCCATCTCTCTCTCTCTTTCTGTGACATTGCAAAATTTCAAAACATCTCAAATCTGAAGCATTTTGAATACAAATAATCATCCTAGAGTAGTTCTATATATTTCCTAAGTGCTAAAACCTTTAAACCAGAGGTGTTACTGTGTTCTAAAAAGCAACTGCTCTCTGCCATACTGTTGACAAGCCACAATTTATTAAATTTACTCATCTACTAAATAGTGCACAAGCACCCACCCTGTGCTGACCATTATACGAGGTGATGGGAATTAGGCACAGAAAAAACCAAACCAAAACAAACCAAACAAACAAAACAGATACCATCATGCTCTCATGGGGTCACATGTAAGCAATATAGACAGTGACAAGCAATGGAAGATCTATGGAGTCACGGTCAGGACATGGTCAGAGCCCCCTCCCACACTTTAGAAAACTGGGCATTTTAAACTTAAGCCTTGATAGATGAGAAGAACCAGCTATGTGACTATCCAGAGGGGAAAGTCCAAACACAAGAAAGAGCTCACTACGTGGAGGACGCTAAGGAAAACATGACTGAGTAGAGGAGGGCACTGCTTCCTTCTGGAAGCTTCTAGGGTTCCTATGCTCCTGGTGGGCTTCCCACAGAACTCCTTTTGTCCCCTTGTGAGCAAGCAGCAGACCTGAGTCCTGTTCTGCCTCAGCTACCAGCATCCCTGAGACCTTGCTTGTTTCTTCCCTCGGTGGGTATCTAGCTTGTTACTTCTCTCAGTACCTAGCTTGGCACATCTGTGAAATGAGAAGGTTGAAGAGGTGGTCTCGACTCTAGACCACGATGCTATTAACATTAATGTCTATGCAGGAAAAAGTTACTGAATCCCCAGAGGTGTCATTCTTTCATTGAGTTCATCCAACCAAAGTGTCTGAGTGCTTAAGGAGAGCCAGGTACTGCTTGAGACTTTGAGTAAAAACAAACAACCAAAAAACAAAACAAAACAAAACAAAACAAAACAACAGCAAAATGAACAAACAAAAAAATCCAAGGCAAGACATCCACTCTGGGTTAGGAATAAGAATAATTACAAAAAAAAAAATGTATTGCAGACATGGTGGTACATGTGCCTATAATCCCAGTAATTAAAGGTAGAGACAGGAAGGTCAGAAGCTCAAGGACATTGCTGGCTTCATAGAGAATTTGAGACCAGTTTGAGGCACATGAAACCCAGTCACAGGCAGACAGGAAAAGATACAGGGAGGGGTGACATCATAGCTCAATAAGAGAGCCCCCCCACACACACACACACCTAGCTCCTGTGAAGCCCTGGCATAGGTCTCAAAAGCTGCAAGAAAAATACTAGAGAAAACTCTTACTGTGCAGTTGAAGTTGGAAAACCAAAAGATATGTAAGGTAGGAGTGAGGTGCCTGCCATGCTAAGATGAGGGTCCCTCCTGAGGCGTGGTCTTTGGCACAGGCTTGGCTTACGGTTGATTTGTCACACTAGAACTATGTAAGCTATCCTTGAACATTTGAAATGTGTGGATATCCTTCTGCACTGATTCCTGTTCTTGTTTATTGGGAAACCAATCTTCCCAAGTTGTAAAGAGCCTGACAGGCCAACCTTACTCAGAGAGCAGGATTTCAGGGAAGGTCAGGGCATCTTGAGTTGGTGTTACCAGTCTTTAAAATAAGACGTATACCGTACGGAATTCAAATCCGATTTGCCATGGCATCCAGCAATGGTTCTGTTTGATTCCTTTCCTCGTTATACCATCACGTGAACCTCGGCCTTCTAGTGGAATGTGGAAACGGCAGAAGGGTAAGAGTGTGTCTGTGTGCCCCAGAGGCAGATTCTTGCAGGCTCAAGTCAAACCTTTCTCATTAAAAAGGGTCATGGGGAGGTTACTGGCTTGGCTATAGCCCGGTTTGGGAGATGTGAATGGTGTGACCAACAGACCCCCTAATAGGCTCTCAATAACTAGAGTTAATCACTCACTGGCCAAGTAGGCAAGCAATACGTTCTAGCTCTCCCTCTGGCTTTGCCTTGCTGCCCCTGCCGCCTTCTTTGCTTCCTGCAGTGAGCAGGCGTCAAGCTGGAGACGTCCCAGACATTCTGTCCCTTCCTGCTTAAAGACTGGCTCTCCAGGAGGGAAGTCATCTCACCCCATGGGAGAAGGGCTTTCTTCTCTACCCTGAGAATCCTTATTGGAAAGACATGCAGCCAAAGAGATTGGAAAGACATGCAGCCATAGAGAAGAAGGGGCAGGAAGAAAGAGAGGGGGGGGAAATGACAGGTTTTCCCAGCAAATATCTTGGCAGCCAAAAGGAAAACCTTGGGTTTTCAGGGATCCTATAGGCTAGAGAATGCTTATATGTCGCTAAAGCTTTCCAGATTCATTATCATCTTTGTTTGTAGACTGTATTCATTCAGGAGGTAGTGAGTTACTTTGTTTGGGATTGAGCCCTGTCTGTAACTTGATGTCTTTGTTTGCCCCGTCAGAGAGTTCTGATAGCCCTTCCACAGAATTTATTAGAGCTGAAGAAATCTGACCAAAAGTTAGAAGAACTGGATGTCAGTTCTCTGGGCAAGAGACCTTGTGCAGTTATGTTCTCCCCTTTGGCTTTCCTGGAAGTACCTCTGAATCCCTTGGCGGGCAGAAACATGTTGCCAACCGGACAGCATTAAGCCATAGGGGCAAGGGCACTAGTCTTTTAGTTAATCTGCCTGTGGGGTGCTCATCCCTGAGCTATGAGAGCCCCCACTTGAACCTCAGATGTCCTGGAAGAGAGTTACAAAGTTGAGGCAGACCTCAGGAGAGAGGCTGAATCCTAGCCCAGGAACCAGTTCTGATCTATGAGGTGTACATTTGTGTTCCCAGCTGTGTAGTGATGGAAGAAACACAGGGGACCTGATGGTAACTGTGGATTCTAGCTTTCACTTGAAGGTCTTCCTTTTACCTGTGAAGGAAGTGGCGCAAGGTAGAACCAAGGGAGGAAGGGGTTTGATAGACATGCTGTTGACTTGAGGGTGCCAAAGAAAATCACGCATACACCTATGATCCTAGCACTCAGGAGGCAGGGGCTAGAGGATCTCGGCAAATTTGAGGCCAGCCATGACTCCACAGTGAGTTCCAAGCTAGCCAGGTTACAGCGAGACCCTGTCTTAGGAAATCACATACCCGATGTCTAGATTGTAGGGCAGTTTTGTTACGCTTACTACTCACTGCTCGCAATCACTCCTGATTGTGACTATTGTCCTGCAGTCCAGTGGTTGGAAATGAGTTTGAAACTAGCTTTTCCCAGTGTTGGTAACAGTCCATGACAGCAGGCAGAGGATGGAAATAGGCGTTGGATAAATCACTGGAGGAGTCCATTTGGCTGTGCCCCTAGATTGCCCTAGCAGACTCACATCCAGGGTGCCTCTCCCAAACTGCATCATCTTAAGTGAATTTTCTCCCCTACTTCCTGCAGTTATGGCTCTCATAACCTTGTTAGGCTTCATATTGAGTTTATAATCCTCATATGTTCCCTTCGCTCTCCATTTCCGCTCGTCTCTCGCTGCTAATTCAGTTTGTCCATGGGCTGCTGATGACTGAACACCTCATCATGGACTGACACTTCCCCCACATATGTATGGCTGTTTTAACATGAGGAGATGTGGCTGGTAACATCCACTTTCTGGACCAAGAACGTGGAGCTCTAAGAGCCTGGGGAATGGTTGCCTATTGTCTTTGACATCTGCTTTATTGTTATAGTGGCAATCCTGAGATGCTGGACTTTGCTTTACCAATCCTCTGAGCACACAGGCTTCTTCAACAATGTTTCCCTGTTGGAAGTGGTTTTAATCCTGTTGGTTTTAGCAAGAGTGGCATGAGCCAGTGCCATCAGTCAAGACTTCTTTCAGAGCAGTACAGCTAGCTGCTCATAAGAAAAGCAAGTCCCTGAGGCTCTGCGGATGCCAGTCAGAACCCGGATGGGTGGCTTTGCTGTATCCCTCAGGGTCTAATAATTCAGAAATAAATCTTTCTTATTTCTTTGGTGTGGCCATCCCTCAAATCTCTGTTTCCTTCCGTTAAGAACGTGAGCCAGTGACAGATATTCTCAGGTGGCCTTAGCTTCAGCAGCTCAGAACATGGAGAGGTCATTAAAGATAAACAAACAAACAAACAACAAACCAAAAAAGAAAAACAAACAAACAAACAAAAAACCACCTTTTTTATAAAAGGAGGTCTGTGACATTTGCCTAAAGTCAGGCAAAAATTGATGGGGTCAGCAAGACTGAGTGGGCCTCTCCCCTCCATCTATGAGGAGATGTTGAAGGACAAGAGAGGGACATATGACTGCATCTCTTCTCATCTTGAGTTAATTCAAGACTAGACAACCTTAGAAGCTAGATCTGTCCCAAGACACACCAGTCAGGACACCATTTAATGATTTTTATGTTTTCCCCAACTCATTCTTGCCCCTATCCCCAGCAAACCTGAGACATTTTACAAAAGCTCAATTTAATCTTGAGGGTTACTTTCTTATTTTGTTAAGGATTTCAGATGTTGGTGTTTCTGTTGGAAGGAGGCAGGGAAAAGGAGGAAAATCTATTTCATGACTGTCTCCTTAGAGACGAATACTTTCTCAGTCTTCAGGGTGAAACTGAAGTTTGCCTGGGTACTGTTTGAATCCATTTGGCTTCTGAACTTTGGATAGCAAGTAATATGAATTTTTGACTTCAGAAACCCTTTCTTACTATGTGTACGGCTGGCCAGACGTAGCTGCCTGTCTAATTACATGACTTTTAATATTAAAAAAAAAAAAAGATCTTTTAAATCTATTGAGAATCAGATTCCAGAAAACAAATATTTGGCTTACTTTCACTAATTCATTCATACTCTGGGCTTATTGTAGGGGTTGAGAGATAAAATAATCCATATACTAGCCACAGTCACATAAAAATGAGTTACTTATAGTTATAGGTAACTGTATGATTGTAATAATACCATTGTGATTTCTAACTGCTTAGTCTGCAAGATGATTTTATTGTTTTATTAGTTTAAATATATACATCGTAGAGCAATCATATTTCTTAAATATAATTAACAGGAAACTGGGGAGATAGCATAGGTAAAGTGCTTGCTCAATGAGTATGAGGATCTGAGCTTGGATTCCCAGCGTCCATATAAAAGCCAGACTTGGGGGTACATATCGATAACCCCAACATGGAGGGTAGAGACAGGTAGATCCTGGGGCTGGCTGACCTCCAGCTTCAGGTTTAGTGAGATACTGTGTCTGAAAAGACTGAGATACAAAAAGACACAGGACCTTGATCTCTGGCCTCTATAGCTTATATATAGGTTGCTCATGCATGCACACGTGTGAGCAAACATGCATACATCACACATATACATTAAACACATACCCACATCACACACATCTATCAGACAATGTTTTCAGGAATGTTTCATTAAATGTTCCACCAATTTAAAGCATAATGTTAAAGGAATATTAGCATGAGTTACATGAGGGGAAGGGTCTGGGAGGAAGGTTTGCACTTTGAGGACCACTTGAGGACAGTGAACTTAGCATTCATGAGAAAGACCTCTTCAGCCAGATTGGTAGGAGGCTCATGGGAAAAAACTCCAAGCCACTGAAAACTTGGCCAAGCCAGGCTTGAAAACCCATAATAGCTAGTCATTATGCTGTTCTGGCTCCATTGTGACCAAGGATAAACTTGGCTACTCAGTGGGGAAAGCAGGTAGTCATTACGTGTGCAAAAATCTCTAATAGCCCACAAGATGCACCACGCTCAGCGTATCTCTTTGCCACCCCAGAACTCCCATCTAAATCCCATCAGATGTATCATCCATTTTCCCATGTGCCTACACACATTTATATGTAAATCCACTTAAAACATGCAAATAGAAGCTAAATATATTCTCACAGCATCTTGGTTTTCTCATTTAGCTGTAATTGTGTTTGAATGTTGCATAATTTGTTTAGCCACTGTTCTATCATGCATATTTACAGTTCTCAGGGTCTTGTTGTTGCTTGGGTATTTGCTTATTTGATAGAGGTGAGCTCCTGTGTGTTTTTACTTTTATATCTATTGGATGACTCCTAGGACTGAAGACCCTCAGTGCTGTTACCCAAGAGGGAGAAAAAGATTGAAAGCATCCCTTGGTGGGACAATGGTGGCAGGTATTTGGTAGTTTTTTTCACGTCAAGAGACATCTTCATCCTTCAACCCCCAATGACCTTCACTGAGCTCCAGATAGCTCTAATGCACTGATAGAACTTGGCCTATTTAAGGACCAGTCTCTGTTCTCGGGCACCATATTTGCTCCTGTCTGCCTTACAGATGTAGTAGGTTTGTTAGGTGCCTGGTGGTGATTTATTGTTAAAAGGCAACAGCGTTTGAAAGGTTAAGTTCAGCTCCTCTACACAACTCTCTCGTTGGCCTGATGTGTCTACATACTTACAGATTCTACATCTGTAAAACAGAGGTAATATGAGCATTATAGTAATATCTGTGAAAAAACCCTCTGGGGGAAAATCTGTACTTGAGAGTAAGTGTTGTCTGTCGAGGGCTCTGAAGTGACTTTCCTGTGGTACACAGTGCATCTATGCATTATTGATTGTTGTGCCTTTAGTGTTTCTCTTCAACATTTGAGCAGCAGATCTGCACTTGATCAAATGGAGTGTTGGGAAGAATGAGCGTCAGAACTACATTGGTTCTTCCCCCCCCCCCACACCTGCCATTTGTGCTTTGGCCTTACGTATTTTTATAGAACTTGGGTATGTAACATCTGGCTTTCAGTTTTCCTCTTTGGTGCAAGGTGTTTGCTCCATTTCCTTGCCTAGTTAGGTGCTTCCAGCTCAAGGGTTGTTTTGTTTGTTCTTTTAGTTTGAAATGACATGTTTCTTCCATTGTCTCACTCACACAAACCCACACACCAGCACAGACCCCCCCCATCACACCCATAGTTAAAGGGCTCTGTTTTTTTTTTCTTTTTAATTATTGTTACTAATAAAATTAAATCCAGAAGTATGAACAGACATGCACCATTTGAAGACTTTTCTGAGTGGATGGTAGGCCTCTAGGATGCTCCAGAGAACTGCTTTTAATCCCTTCCCCGAAGCAAAACGAGAGCCTGCAGAACAGTGTGTATTCCAGGAGGGAGGCAAACAAGCAAAACAAAACTGAACCCGAGTCAACAGGACCACCAGCCAAGGAAGCCTGGGAAGTTCTGGGCTTGGAGACTCCATGGCTGCAGCAGAGCATAAAGAAGCTCCCACACTGTGGTCCCGAGGAGACTTATTCCCCAGCTGGTGGATTCTAAGTGGTCTGAGTGCTCACCTCTTTATGCTCTATGGAACTGGGGTGCAGGGGAGGGGTTAAATGGGACTGAGGAAATGAATTTAATAATCCCAATAGCTTGCTTCCAGTGACATCAGGATTCTCAGGCATTGTCAATAGCGATATTGTCAATTTTGGAATAAGGGAATTCAAGGACACGTAGGAAAGGCACACTCTGACCTCTGTTTTCTTTTTCTTCCTGTGCTATTATTTGTGTCTGTGCATGTGCAAGCATGATGACAACTTAGTAGTGGTGGTGGCGATAGTTGTGGTGGTAACAACTGCAGCAGCAGCAGGAGCAGGAGCAGCAGCAGCAGCAGCAGCAGCAGCAGTGGAATGGAGTCTGGCATGGTGGTGCATCACACCTTTAATCCTAGAACTCAGGAGGCAGAGGCAGACAGATCTCTGAGAGTTTGAGGCCAACCTGGTATACATAGTGAGTTCCTGAACAGCCTATGTAGAGACCCTGTCTCACAACCTTCCCATCTCCTAAAAGAAGTGGGATAGAGGAGCCAGTGAGGTGATTTGCTGAGCAGAAGTGCTTACTGTGCAAGCCTGAGGACCTGAGTTCAGATGCTTAGTATATACATAAACAGTTGGGCACAGCAGCACATGCCTGTAATCCTAGCACTGGGGATGTGGACACAGGGCAATGCCAGGAGGCTTGCTGGCCAACAAGTCTAGCCAGTTCTATGAACTCTAAGTTCATTGAGAGACTAATCAAAAACCAAGATGGAAAACAATACAGGAAGACAGTCAGCACTGAGATCTGGCCTCTCTAGGCACATGCACACACACACACACACACACACACACACACACACACACACACACACTCGGGTATAAATTGATGGAAAAGTTGTCCTTCCAGGTTAACTCTCCCTGTTCTCTAGTCTCCAACAGCTAATGAGTGACATGACAAAGTCTTGATGTGAGGACACCTGTCACTGTTATGTAACTGTGAATCTCTGGATGTGATGCCCCCGTGGTAGAGGAGACAGTAGACACTAGCTATAGCCAGAAGAAAGATTTTAGGTATGTATGTATGTGCGCAGGTATCATTTGAAAAGGGACTCTTGGATCTCCCTCCAATCCTGCATCTGCTTTGACTTCCCCCATTCCAGGGACTGGGGGTGCTCTATGTGAAGGACAGGTTTGGGTGGCCAGAAAAGGTACGAGCGTGTCGCTTTGCTTTCAGAACTTCCTTAGCCGCTTTACTGGTCACAAAGTAGTTTCAAGGATCTTCTGTTTCCTAAACAGTTCAGATTTTATTTACACTATGGAGAAAAGTAAAGCCCTACATTGAGGATGTGTTAGACACAGCAGTTTCCTTCTGGATGGTAATAAAGAGAAGGCTGGCACACTAAGAGAAAGTGTATCAGCTTCTCGCCAAGCTTCTTTGAAATCCAGCTTTCTGGGATAGGCGTATGTTGGATGTTCCTCTATGGTGCAAGGATGCAGCTCCCATTGAGAGAGTTGGTCAACTGGGCTGCTGTTGATCTGAGAACCACATCTGTCCACTGTGCTTCATTCATATTGCAGGCAGAGTGAACGAACAAAATAGATTAATAGCCAGGGAGAGGAGAGGGCTCAGTGGGTTGAAGGTCATGAGCATGCTATACTCAAAACACAGATGAACACATTTGTTTCTTTCCATGGTGTAGTTTAAAAGGCAGCAATTTCCTGATAATGCCGCTTTCCTTGGTAATCTAGCCAAGGTGAACACATGTTCCTTTATTCCAATATTAATTACTAATATTAACTCATATTACATAGCACAACACACACACACACACACACACACACACACACGTCTGAGTTACAGAATGGATGCAAAAAGTTAAAGAGGCTGCAGCAGAGTTTCAAGAGTAATTTGACAGAGATGTTGACGGAGCCTGTATTAACGGGAGAAACTCCCCAAGCTGGCTGCAGGATAGCAGCTGCCTCTGTAAGACAGACTGCTGTGGGGTCAGGGCAGAGAGGGAGAATGCAGAGCTAACTCAGGCCCAAGGCAGAGTGGGCAGACGGATGGAAACAGAAGGATGGGCAGAGCCGCAATTGAGTCGACCAGGAACGGAGCTGACCTGTTGTCTTGGTTGTCTTAGGGTCTTATTGGTGTGAATAAACACCACAATCACAGCAGCTCTTTTTTTTTTTTTTTTTTTTTTTTTTTTTTTTTTTTTTTTTTTTTTTTTTTTTTTTTTTTTTTTTTTTTTTTTTTTTTTTTGGTTTTTTGAGACAGGGTTTCTCTGTGTAGCCCTGGCTGTCCTGGAACTCACTTGGTAGACCAGGCTGGCCTCGAACTCAGAAATCCACCTGCCTCTGCCTCCCGAGTGCTGGGATTAAAGGCCTGCGCCACCAGGCCCGGCACAGCAGCTCTTATAAAGGAAAACATTACATTGGGACTGGCTCACAGTTTAGAGCTTAGTCCATTGTCATCATGGTGGGAAGCATGACAGCCACGTGCAGGCAGACATGGTGCTGGAGAGGTAGTTGAGAGTTCTGAATCTGTGGACAGCAGGAAGTGATTGCCACACTGAGTATGGCTTGATCACATTAGACCTCAAAGTCTGCCCCCAGTGACCACTTCCTCTAACAAGACCACACCTACTTGAACAAGGCTACGCCTCCTAATAATACCACTCTCGACGGGCCTGGGCAGGAGGCATTTTCTTTCAAACCACCACAGGAGTGTTGGGAGTACTCTACATATTGGTCTTTGGTATCACATGATGGGTTGGTGTCACATGACAGGTAGACATCGCTTACCATCATAGGAGTTGATGTTCACCTATTTATGGGGTCAAGTAAGGGAGTTATACCCTTTCTTTAGTCTTGTGTGTCCAATAAGTTCTTCGGCAAGGTTTCTGTGACATGATTGTAATATGCTCATGTGCCCCCAACTGTCTCCCAGGAAATAATCATTTATCTATCTGAGCTGCATGGTTGGTGCCAGACAGATGGTATTGTTTACAGGTGTACCCAGCCACACAGTCATCTACCCTCAAAACTGAAACCAAAAGCTGCTTTTAAATTGGAGTCTCTCAGGGCAATGTGCAGCCTGAAAAGCCAGTCTTCCCCACAATATGGAGGAACTTAACACAGGGTCCACCTGATTACAGTAATAAAATGCTCCACGCACGTACACAGTGACCTGAGCTCAGTCCTCGGCAACCAAATAAAGGCTGGGTGTGGTGCATGCCTCTAACCCTGGTACTGGAGGCTGGGAAGAGACCGGAAGGTCTTCAGGACTAGGTGGCCCACCAGTGTAGGGCAAAATGGTGACCTCCAGTTTAGTGAGTGTCAAAAAAAATCCCGTGTCAAAAAATAATATGAGAGCAATTGAGGAAAGTCCCTGATACCTACCTCTGACCTCCACATGTGCACACATGTTCCCTCTCCCATATACACACTGATACATCCACTACATACACAAAAAGAGATAGCAAACAAGCAAGAAAAAGAAATAGAAAAAGGAAGAAAAAGAAAAAGGGTTAATATCTGTCATTAACCCAAACCCTCCAACCCCTGGCCATCTCAAAGCACCATGCAATAGAAACCCAGCTAGTTTGCTGAAGCCATTAGTGATCTGAAATGCTTCCTGCGGCCCCTCCTCCTGGATTTTTGCTTTTATGGCCAGGCCTTTAGGGCCTTCTCCCAAAGGAACAGGATGGATGGTGGCAGTTAATTAGATCCCTTTAAGAAGGAGGGCCTTCAACAATAGAGTGAAGTCCTTTATTCATGGTGAGTCCTGTTGAGTTAATCATTAGACTCTTTCACTGAGACATCAATGAAGAAATGGTTGTCTTCTGACTTTAAATAGTCTATTTTTTTTTTTAGATCAGTTTTAGGTTGACAGTAAACCTGGGCAAAAATTAGAGTTGTCATATGCCCTCTGATCCTGTCGACAGCATCCCACACTACAGTGATACCTTTCATCTAACCAGTAACCCCACACTGACACATGCTGGTCACCCACAGTTAACAGCTGACATTAAGTTTCACTCTCTGTGGTTTATATCCCTTGGGTTGCAACCAGTAGACAATGGCTTTATGTATCATCAGAGTTTCAAACAGAATGGTCTCACTGCCATAAACAGACTCTGCTCTGCCACTCATATTTCCATCTCTCTACCTCAGCAACCACTGATGCCTCTAAGGTCCTCAAAGTGTAGATTTTTCCTGAATGGAATATAGATAAAAGCACATTGTGTAGCCTTTTTAGACTAGCTTATTTTAGTTAGCATTATATATATAAGGTTCTTCCATGCCTTTCATGGCTGGATCACTCATTTGTCTCTATTCTAAATAATAGTCCATTCTTGGAATGTACTACAATGCACACACACACACTTACACACACACACTCACACACACACACATACACACTCACACACACACGTATATTCTACTAAAGAACATCTCGTTTGTTCCCAAGTTTTGGCCATTATGAATAGAGCTTCTATAGATACCCATGTGTAGGGCATATGTATGTGTATATGAATATGATGCATATATGTGTGTATATGTATAATGTATATGTATATATAACATTTTCCAACTCATTTGTATAAATGCCTAGTATGATCCCCAGCCTATGATAAGAATATGTCTAACTTTGTAAAAGAATGTTTTTAAATCATCTTTCAAAGTGATCTTGCAATTTTGCTTTCCTGCTAGTGATGAAAGGGTGTTTCTTTTACTCTGCAACCCCACCAGCATGTGGTATTGTCAAGTTTCTGGACTTTAGCCACTCCAATATGTACATTGCTGTATTACTATATAATCAATGGCATATGATGTTGAACATTTGACATCTCAGACCCATCCTTTTTTCTCAATTCTGTCAAACGTTTTATTCAGTTCCCAAACACCCATGTTGGGCAGCTCAGAACCATCTGCAACTCCAGCCCCAGGAGATCATACACCCTCTTCTGGACTCTGTGGACACCTTCAGTACTGTGTGTGTGTGTGTGTGTGTGTGTGTGTGTGTGTGTGTTTGTGTTTGAGTGCACACACATGCCCCCTACCACCTCCTCATATTCCTTTGTGACTTCTCCCCTTCCTAGCATATACATATTCACTTTCTCTCACTGTAAAGTAGGTAGTTCACATCTTTAAGAATTTTATATGAATAGAAGCATTTACCATGCCATTCGTTTTGTGTGTTGCTTCATTCTGCTGCATCGATCTGAGCTCCGTCTCTATTTAAAAGTATGTCAACAGCTCAGGGGTTCGTTGTTTTGTAGTAGTGTTCAACTGAATGATGACAACACATTTTACTCCCCTTCTCATGGGAGTTGAGCTGTTTCCAGCTTGGGACTATTAACAAACAAACAGACAAGCAAACAAAACCTGCAGTGAACATCCATAGGCAAAACCGTGTGGCATATGCTCTCCTTTGTTGTGAGTGAATGTCTAGGGTGGCATGCTGGATCACATGACTAGAATACTCTTAACATCATTAGGAACTGCCACACTTTTCCAGAGTGGCTGAGCATTTGAATTTTCTCAGTGCCTAGGTGAGCTCCAGAATTTTTTATCCTTGCCACTGCCTGATGTGGTTGGTTCCATTTGTCTTAGTCACTCTAGTGGATGTATGCCGCTGTGCCTCATTGTGCAACTCCAAAGGTTCGAGTCTCTTAGTAAGAGTATGGCACTTCCCACTCTCATGCAGGTCATGTGACCAGAACACTTCTTTCCCTTCACTCCTCTGAATTAAGCCATTTTCCCTTAATACTCAGCCCCAGGGTCTTTGGACCCAAGTGCCTTCCTACATGCAACTGTTTGAGTCAGCTTTGTGTTACTGTAACAAAATGCCTGAGATAAGCAACTTAGACAAAGGAAATACTCATTCTGACTCACAGTTTTGAAAGCTTGAAATTTATACGCCCAGCTGTTTAGGCCTCGTGGTGGGTGAAGTAGCATATGCTGGTAGAGGAAGTTGCTTGCCTCATGGTGGCCCGGAAGCAAAGAGAAAGGAAAAACAAGCTGATGACCCACCTAAAGGTCCAGTGACTCCCATTAGGCTCCAAACTAAAGCATGCACCCACAGAGCTCTGTGAATAACTTCCTGTTGAATGTTTTCTTGTGTTAACCAGACTCTGTTCAGCCCATTTCCCTACTCAAGGCCACGGAGCCGGAGCCGATAAAAGGTTGGCACTCCATAGCTTGGCTGTCCTGAGCAGCAGGAGCAGAGACAGAGCGCCATGCTGTGAGCCAACCCTTTACCTGTGTCTTGAAGATTTTGGGTCTGTTTTCTCTTGCTTAAAGAGAGCTGCTAATGTATCCATTTTCATTTGGATTTTTTTTTTTTTTAAGTTGGAAACAATGCATAGGTGTGGCAGTGTTTTTAAGGGACCTGAATAATTGTCCTAATTCTAAACATCCTTTGAGCATAGAAGGGAGAATACAAATATAGTCAAAAGGACTTGTAAACTTCAAGAAAATTAGATTTGGTTCAAGTGTTACCCAATCTCTTTTGATGTTATGATTTTAAGGCTTCTGGGCTGTGAGTTTTCAGTATTTTGATTGAACTAGAATTTGTCATCTATGACTGTGACATTTTGTTTACTTTGGTGGTGAGGAAGGGGCAGAGGTGGAATGTTTTTAGCAACTTCTGAGAAATTCTTGGTAGTCAGTAAGGTAGTGGGTAGTGTTCTACACACCCCCATCTAATAGCTGGCGAGGTTTTACAGGTTCCTGGGAGGGAGGGAGGGAGGGACATAAAAAGAGTGTCTCCAGGAGACTCATTTTGGTAATCAGGGACGATAAAGAGGCTGTGTTTCAAAGTCCATTGGAAATCACAGTGATGGAATTCAGGGGCTGCCAATGAGGCTTTACAGCCTGGGGGTTTCTCCTGCTGTGCAAGATAGCCTTTGCTGGGTTTTAACCCAGGCACTGTGACTCCCTGGGGAGGCTACAATGCCAAATTAACCTGCCACTTGAAGTGTGGAGAGAAAGCATCCCTGTGTGGAAATTCCTGGCAATCAGCTGGCTAGTCCAAGTCATTTTTAAATAGTCCTTCATAAGAATTCCATTCCAAGGCGAGAGGACTTCATCCACCAGAAGCTAAGCCAAGCCCTGGCGACCATAGATTCTGTTGCCATAGTTAAGATGAGAAGGCTGGTGACTAAAGCCATTGACACACTGACCTGAGCAGGAGAGTCTCCTGCCAGAAAGGGGTCCTGCATAAACAGAGAGAGGGAGGGAGGCAGGAAGACCACCTCAGGTAGATGGACTGGAGAAAGAGAGGGAGGAAGGAAGAAGAAATGAAGGGGATGGGGGCCGGAGAGTAAGAAACAAAGGAAATGAAAGGGGAGGGGAGGCAAGGAGAAGAATGGGAAGAAAGGGAGAGGGAAGGGGAGGAAAGGAAAGAAAGGGTAGGGTAAGGAAGGATAGGGAAGGGGAAGGGAAAGGAGGAGAGGGGGAGGGAGGGGAGGAGGGGGAAGGAAGAGGGGGGAGGAGGGGGAGGGGAGGAGACGGGAGGGGAGGGAAGGGAAGGCAGGAAAGAGGTTCACCTTTGGTGGTACATTCTGCCAACCCTGGGCCATGAGTTGAGTTACAAAGGTAGGTACTTGCGTAGACACACTGCTCTCGTCCCCAGGTTCATGGGTCATGGGGTGACCATATAAAGCTCTTTGACAAAACAAATGAGTCTTTGGTTGACAGCCCCATTCATTCATTTTTGGAGATCATGAACAGCAAATCTTGGTTTCTGTCTTCTACTTAGAAGAAGAGATCGTGTGTGGGCTGGATAAAGGGCTCAGCGGCTAAGTGCACATGCTACTCCTGTGGTGGACCCGGGTTTGGTTCATGGCATCTCCAGGGCAGCCCACAACCATCAGTAACTCTAGTTCTAAGGAATCTACACATCTACCCATGCAAGCAAATCACTCTCACACATTAAACAAACAAATAAATAAATAAATAAATAAATAAATAAATAAATAAATGTTTTAAAAAACTGAGGGAAATGTCTTCATGAAATGACCTCATAGGGGAAAACTATGTTGAGCAAATCTCGGCTTGGCCTCAGACAGTTCTAAAGCGTGGTCTCTGAGGATGCCCTACTTGGCTGAGAGCGACCCCGGACACACACACAAAGCTACTGAACTGTTTGTTAAGGGTATGACAAAGAGGTTCAGGGGATGATCCGTTGACAAAGTGTTTGCTGTACTGGTACCAAGACCTGAGCCTGCCCTGCATGACATTCCCAGTGCATGTCAGGACAGAGGAAAGGGGGCTCCGGGTGGCAGCCTGGGAACCGTAGAGAAAAGATATCTAGAGATTCAGTTATCGTACTTTTTAAGTTATACTTACCTCCGACCTTTGGCTTTTCAGTTGGTGATGTATATTGGCCAGGTGGCCAAGGACATCCTGAAGTGGCCCCGGCCCTCCTCGCCTCCCGTTGTGAGACTTGAGAAGAGAATTATTGCAGAGTACGGAATGCCATCCACCCATGCCATGGCGGCCACCGCCATCTCCTTCACTCTCCTCATCTCTACCATGGACCGGTATCAGGTAAGGTTGGGGGAGGCCTTCAAACCCCTCGTCACTCACCTCTAATTGTAGAACGAGGGAGTAGAGAGAGGAACAATTCAGAATTTCTCTTAAAACTGCTTTGAGGGACATTAAGATTTATGAGGTAAAAATGAAGGGACTCTGAAACCTGTAGGGATGTTGAACAGTTTCTTCATAACGGGAGCATCTAACTTAGCACCCAAATCGGATATATATGCCTTTGAGTGAGAATGGGCCCCAGAACGAAGAGCATAGTGTGGGCTGCCTGACATTGTCCTCTCCCCGAGGAAGTGTTTGTCTGAGCTATTGCCTAGACAGGCGGGAATCTCTGCTCTCTGGGCTTGCAACAGACACAAAAGGTTTACAATCCTTATAAATGATCCTCCAGGGCAAAGATGATCCGCACCAAATCCCTCTGCCAGACTCCCCTGGCCTGGGGCAGAATAGAGTCGGGTACCCCAATTACCTTCGAAGGATGACGCTGCCCCTGGTTAGGGACCAGCTACTAAGAATAATGCCTTTTTTATTTTAGCGCGATATAAATGACAGGAGATTAATAAATGTTGAAAATAGAAGAATTTCATTTAATATCTGCTTAGATGATAATTATAGTAAGACCTTTTCAAAATTATGTGATTGCTGCAAGGAAGATTTTTTTTTTTTCTCCTGCTATTTGAGACACGTCACCTTGACTTGGTGTTTAATTTCATAAATGCTACCCACTAGCGATTGGAAGTTTCAGATTTCATGGAATCGGGTGATCTTACGTAGCTAAATGGCAGCAGTGGGTCACCCTGCTCTTTATCCCAGATATCCCCAGCCACTCGATATTCCAATTTAGTTAGAGGTTTCGGTCAGCCAACATGGTTGGAAGAGGTCAGGACTGGGTCTCAGGTCCACCTCTACAGTCGTCTTCTTGGCCACACAGATATAGATCCCTTTCCTCAGTGTGACAAGGACACTCATAAGGAATGTATCCAACAAGCTGCATCCACTGTGCTGTAACTTGTTGAAATGCCATGCCAGGACCCGGAAGTATATGAGGTCTCATGTCTTGAGTTCATGCTGACTTTTGAGCTGGGTTTCACCCATACTCCACTGCCCAGCAAGACACAGTGGGCCTGGGCCCAGCCGAGTACACAGAGCATCATAAGTACCCAGAGAGATCTGGGATGATGGATCTGATGGAGGGGAGACATAGGGCAGACTCCATCTTTAAAGGCATGCCTGAGGGACCTTGGACCACTGAGGGGCACCTCCTAATGTTTACATCCACCAAAGTTTACAGCAAATAGTGCCAGACTACAATGACCAAACAGTCACCTGTTGGGGCATTTCATTGTTAAACCCAAAATAATTCTTATTTCCCAAATCAAATGCCATTCTAACGCCCTGTGAGGAGAAGCTGGCTGTAGGAAGAGAGCAACAGCACTTGAAGCACTCACTTTAAAATGTTCCTGCTCCCTCTGCTTCCACAAGTGCAACCATCCCTTTATTCTGACATAGCTCCCAGCCGCCTAGAAATCCAAACACTCCCTTAAAGCTATCCAATGACGATGTCCTTTATGGCTGGTACAGTGGGTGTGGGGTGGGTGTGGTAGTACCACTAAGGCCTGAGCGGACGCTTGGTTTCTTTCCTATTTAGCCTTTTGTTATGAATACATGTAGCTACCGAGTTTATTGACTTATAAACAGCTCTGAATGTGGATTTGCTAATTTATTTGGGTATCAGAGCTAATATCTGGCTACTGGAGTGTATTCACTTTAAATGCCTTCTGATAAAAATCCGAGGCTAGGTCGGTAGAAGATCTTTAAAGAGAAACCGCCAGCTGTGGTACCACACCTGTAACCCCAGCACTCCAGAGACTGAGGTAGGATGATAACACACTTAAGACAAGCCTGGGCTACATAGTAAGATCTTGTTTCCATAATATATATATATATATATATTTGTTTAAAGAGAATATTTTCAACCAAGTGTTACTGGACTCAGTGTTACCTGGTGTCCCGCGCTACCTTCCCGCCAGCAAGAAATGACGCGGCAC
>NC_034594.1:56823265-56826999 GCF_900095145.1 Mus pahari
AGAGAGAGAGAGAGAGAGAGAGAGAGAGAGAGAGAGAGAGAGAGAGAAGCATTCATCTGAATATGATCTAATGCCCTTCTTTCTCCCCTCTGCAGTACCCTTTCATTTTAGGCCTGACGATGGCTGTGGTGTTCTCTACGCTGGTGTGTCTCAGCAGACTCTACACGGGGATGCACACGGTCCTGGTAAGGCTGGGGGTGGGGGGGAGATGGTGGCGGTGCAGGCCTTGTGACTTGAGGGCATTTGGCCTGAGTATCCCTGTGCTCCTTAAGCTGCTTAAGTAAGCTCGGCTCATGGGAGTAGACCTCTAATCCGAGCTGCTCAGGAACGAGAGCCAGGAGGATCACAAGGTCTGTGCAACACAAGAAGACTATCTCAAACGATAAAGGTAAAGAGGGCTGGAGGCTGCAGTGTCCTGCAGGGTGTGTTAAATAAGACGCCGTGGGAATATAGACAGACAGACCCTGAAGAAAGGACAGACACCCGTACAGAAGAGCTGGAAGCAGGCGAGCTCTGCCCACTCTGATGAAGGGCATCACTCAGCATGTTATCCTCTCTTTTTACACTTTTCTGGGTTAGAGCTGGTAGCAGAATCAGAGAGCAGCCTATTCATTTAGAAATTGGCCCATCCTTTTACCACATTACCAACAGTTAGTATGGTAAAGAGTCCTTGAGTATTCAGGGTGTAATGTGGCATCCAGCCGGGGAGTGGCAGAGCAGAGAGCTGGTTGTGGTTCAGAACAGGAACACCATTTCTCGTTCCATTCTGTACAAGAAAGATGTCTTTAAAAAGAAATGGGCCTTTTCAGCTGTGACACTGAAAGAGACATTAGCAAAAGGCCTTGTTAGGGAAGGCCATCTGCCCAGGCCTTCTTGAGTCTCTCCCTGGTGCCAGGACTGAGTTCCCAGGTAATAGTGGAAGGATGGGTCGTCATGGGAGAATGCAAAGGGAGTGCCAAGAAAGAGGAACAGGAAGCCTCAGGAGAGGCAGGTCAGACATGCAGTTAATAGCATATAAGACTGGGATGAGGCTCAGTTGGAGAAATGCTTGCCTAACACGCACAAAGCCTGTGGTTCCATCGCCAGAACAGAATAAAACCGGGCACGATGTCATACAACTGCAATCCCAGCCCCTGGAAGGTGGAAGCAAAAGGGTCAAAGTTGAAGGTTATCTTCGGTACATAGCAAGCTTGAGACCATCATAGGCTACATGAGGCAATGCAGCAGATTCCATAGTAGATAAAATATCTAAGTATAAACGAAGACATCGGCCCTGTGTTTCCACAGGTATACCTGCCCTAATCCAGGCCCCAAGCAGCTTGCTGTTTGAGTGAAAGGGGGCCCAGATCTTAGAGAAACCAAAGAGGCAGTGAAGAGGGTGCTCTTCTGCCTACCAAGGCTCGGTCCTCACTCCTCTGCCCCAGCACACACTGCATCTGCTGGCTTCTGAGGTGGGGGGAGGGGAGCAGAGCATTCTCAATTCGCCACACCACTTCTCCACATGACAAAGACTTCTCTGCAGATCCCTTCCTAGACCTCAGTGTGGAACTCCACAGGACTCTCCTGGGTGTTTTGGCATTTCTTTTTATCTGGTGCTACTTTTTAATTTCCATAGGTTTCCATTTTGGAAAGGAAAAAAAAAATTGATCTCAGGTTAAAATTAAAACCAAAGAAAACACAGGAATGCGGAGCTCCAGACACACAGAGAGAAAACACACAAATCCACTTCAGTGAAACACAGTTACATTTTTTTTTTCTCTTTCCTTTTTAAGTGGCTTTTGGAGATGGAGAGGCAGACATTTGTGGGAAGATTGATTGGGCCTCTCATTTAGATGCAAGGAATGGGTTGCAGCCATTCTTAAGGAAGGATGGAGTGAGGGCCCAGGGCAGCTCCTCTCCTCCCGGGTCTTGTTCCACTGTGTATCCCACTGGCTTTCTCTTACTCAGTTCTACCCTTGTCTTGCAACCCGACACTGGCTCAGGTCCAGAGTGCATCAGGCTGCAGGACCAGAGCCCAGCTCAGGGCACCATGAGTCATGACATCCTAGTAGTAAAGGGAATGGCTGTTAGCAGAGTGGTAAATTATAGGTTCCTGCAGTTCTGTATTCAGCTCAATAATTTCTGATGGGTGTCAGGCTTGGAACGAGACCTAGGGATATCTTGATCTCTAGGAACAAACCCACCTGCTCTCCTGATCTCAGAGTCTACTGAAGAAAGCAGATGTGTGAGCTAGTGATAACTTGGCACGGATGCTATAATTAGCAAAGGCCGGAGCCAACTAAGATAATGTGGTTTCTCGCCATGATCCCTCAGAACAATCCATGGGAGGCCGTGGCGCCACCTTCGCTGCCCATTCAAATCCCCTAGGAAGCTTTGTCTCTTTTTGTTGTTGTTGTCTGACAGTTTCATACCCATGTATAACACATTTTGTTATTTACACTTCTCTTCCCCTCTCTCACTTCCTCCAACTGAAACCCTCTCCCTGAGAAGTCTCCTCTTTATTTTCATGTCTTCTTCATGTGTGGCTCTCTGAATTTAATTAGAGNTGTGTGGTGGTTTGAATATGCTTGGCCCAGGAAGTTAACACTATTAGGATGTGTGGCCATGTTGGAGTAAGTGTGGCCTTGTTGGAGAAAGTCACTGTGGGCGTGGGCTTTAAGACCCTTTAAGATCCTAACTGCCTGGAAGCCAGTCTTCTGTTTGCCTTCAGAACAAGATGTAGAACTCTCAGCTCCTCCTGCACCACGCTCCTGCCTTGATGATTATAGACTGAACCTCTGAACCTGTAAGCCAGCCCCAGTGTTGTCCTTACATGAATTGCCTTGGTCATGGTGTCTTTCACAGCAGTAAAACCCTAACTAGAGCAAACTGCTTCTCCAAGGTGGGAAGCTATTTATTGTAGCACTGGACAACTTATCAGTGGCTACCCAACTGAAGAAAATGACTCTTCTTCCACCAGCAATCATTAACAGCTAGTAATTCCTCAGGAGGTGTGGGGCCATGTGGATCCCTCCCTAACCCCATGAATATCTTAAAAATATCTCTGGCCATATCTGTATACCCACAGCTATTAGCAGCATTAGTTACAATGGCAAAAGAAACCCAAAATGTGGAAGCAACCTGTGTCTGCTGTTGAATGAAGAGATAAACAAAATGTAGTGTACACCTATAGTAGAATATTATTCAGCCTTAAATAAGCAGGAAATTATGATTCGTGCTATAATTATTTCTTGAATATAGAAGATGGATTTTGCTCTAGAAAGAGTTCTGGAGGTGCATGCTGGGGTGGTTGCACAGACGTGTTGTACTTAACACCATTTGAAATTGGTTAAGAGAGTGAAAAGTCTATGATGCTTGACTGTAGGAAAATTAAATTAAAAGTTTTCCTCGAGGCTGGGCAGGTAGCTTGATGGGTAAAGATGTTTACCACACAAATGTGATGACCTGAAAAACGTAAAACCTGGGTAAAGCCTGGTATAGCAAGCCCAGAACTCCTATGGGGAGATGGGGGAGAGAGATGGAGACTCCCTGGAAGCCCACAGGTCAGGTAGCCTGGTGTAAGTACCCAACAAACCAAGAGGCCCAGTCTCAAACAAGGTGGAAGGTCAGGGCTGATACCCAGATTGTCCTCTGACCTGCACAAGTATACCATGTACACATAGGTGTACCCTCTTTCTCTCTCTCTCTCTCTCTCTCTCTCTCTCTCTCTCTCTCTCTCTCTCTCTCTCTCTCTC
>NC_034594.1:56827040-56832572 GCF_900095145.1 Mus pahari
ACACACACACACACACACACACACACACACACACACACACACACGCATGCACGCACACACCTGAACAGCATCGGTTGTAAGGTGGAGGGGAGGGGAGGACAACTGTGATTCTCTGGGGACATGAATATGTCATTGAGGTGGCTCCTGCCTTGTATTAATGGTCCTTGGTGCATAAGGAAGAATGACTTCCTTTGCTGGACCTCCTTCTTGTCAGGTGTGAACATTTTGCCGACCAGGACAAGGTTTGTTGACAAGCCCCAGTTAGATCCCTGGACAGTCCCACATAAAGCACGGAGAGCTGTCAGCCTGCTTAGCTATGGCACCATCCTTAGCTATGGACAGTTTTATCCCTGTCTTGGAGAAGAACCTCCCTATTACCATTGTAGTCAGGATGCCAATCCTTCCCTCCCATGCCTCTGACATCCGAGTGGTCACCATGAGTCAATTCAAGGCTCCTACACTTGTCCTCACCCCACTGACAGGATTTTATTTCTGATTGCCTGTTCCATGCACAGACAAATTGCTCTCTGATACAGGATGTGCATGATGGCACAACCCCATCTGGGTTGGGCAGCTGTGTGATGACTTTAAGGGCCTTTGGAGATATCAGCACTGTTATACCAAACATGGAAATGAAACTCAGGGTGGCCACTGACATCCTTGACTGGCTGATGGTACCAGGGTCATCCTACCTCTAGGTTCACCACTCAGGTTCCTTTCTGCTTACAGCAGTTTGTATAGAGTCTTACATTCCCTATTTGCTACCGTGATGCACAACATACAGACTCGTTTTTCTCCCTTGCTGTTTAATTTCATGTTCTCTTGGTTTGAAGAATAAATCACTTATAGCAAGATGGAAACCAGGGAGGAAGTAATGGAAAGAAAATGAAAGGTCACGTAGTGTCGTGAGTAGTTCATAGACAACTGCTTCACTCAGCTGAACATCAAGGACCAGAAGCAGGTGGCCGTGGGGAAGGTCGCTGTCTTTATAATGTCACTCTTGGTGTGTCCCATCTCTCAGAAGCTCTTGGATCAATACTTAGACATATGTAGGTGAGATTTGGGTTGGACTCAACACTCCGTTAGCTGTGGGATGGGGTCCAAATGCAGAGATGGGATCTTTTGGGCTACAAAGGAATACTCAGGACAGAGACCAGAATGAACCCAGTGAGGTCAAGCAACATCTGATCACCGTCTGCCTGGTCAGGAATGCCAATAGCAGGTACCTCTTCAATGCAGTTTAAGCCTAAAGAAAATGCATCGGCTTTTGTAACCACAGAATAAGGAGGCACCAGTACCACTGGGAGAGAGGCCTGACATCTGGGCCTTCCAAAAGCTCCGACTCTTTCACTTCCAGTTCTTCTCTGCCCAATGGCTTCATGCCAGCTGACTGTTCTTTATGCTGGCGTCATTGCCTGGGAATTCTGGGCTCTTAGATTGCCGTACTTCGTCTCCTGGGAGGATGCCCTTGATGAGAGTTTCAGGAAACATCTTCTTAAACAATGCCTCCCTCTGCTGCATCACCAAGTCAAGGGCTATCTGTGATTAGGGCAGCTGGCCCAGGACCAGCCTCTTTAGGCAGAGCTAACACTTGGCAGTAGGGTCAGGGTTAGAGCCACCATGCCTAAGCAGGAGCAGCTCTCCCAAGTAAGGAACCCTCAGTTATCAGGAGAAGGGGGCAGAGTCCAGTGTGGCGTTTTCCTGCTCTGTCAAAGGCTCGGAAGAGAAACGCAGCAGAGACTGCTTGTGCGGAAGGCTGGCCATAGTGTATTATCTGTGATGCCCCCAAATGATGCAACTGCGCAGGACCAGCTTAAACCCACTGAGTGATGAAGTGGCATCCGGTGTTTTAACAGTAAACCAGTCTGGCATTGTTGGTGGATCAGCAAACATGAGAACTGTGAACCAGTGGTGGACAGTCCCTTATTTTGGCTTGACCAAAGTGCTGCTGTTTGAAATTGCCCTCAAGCTGTTTGATCTGTGTGGGTAATTATGTAGATATTAGGTTTTATTTGCTTACTTCCTCCCACCCCACCCCCCAAGTAACGTTTTAGTTTTGGTTGGAGTTGGAGGATGTTGAAAAGGATTGTCAAATATTAAATTATCTGCAGACCATAGGAGCTGTTTTCTGGCTCTGGTCGACAGTATTCTGGGTGTGTTTTTCAAGTCGTTTGAAACCACTTATAAAAAAAGAAAGAACATACTTTAAAGTATGTTCTTAATACTAGGAAAGTCCCAATTAAAGCGTAAATCAGACACCACCAAGCCCAGCTCTCCTTTATACCATTAGATAAGTCTGTTTGTGAGACAAAAAAGGACTTTGCACTTCTGAGCCCTCTGTCACCATGTTAGTAGGTCTGTTGTCTCTCTTTATGGGGGTGGGAGGGGGACAAATATTTTTATCCTTTTGTAAAAATAGAGAATTATTTCTGGTCTCAAAAATAGTAACTGTTCATGGTACTCCAATCTCTGTTGATTATGAAGTTCGGGGTTATTTGTTTTTTTCTTTTGTTAAACGTGTGTGTGTGTGTGTCTGTGTGTGTGTGTGTGTCTGTGTGTGTCTGTGTGTGTGTGTGTGTTGCTACAGATGTGCAGATACCTCCAGAGGCCAGAAGAGGGTCTTGTATTCCCTGGAGCTAGACTTAGAGGTTGTTATGAGCCACCTGACATGAGTCCTGGGAACCTAACTTGGGTCCTTTGGAAGAGTGGCAAATGCTCTTAACGGCTGGGCCATCTCTCCAGCCTCTTACAAGTTAAAGACCAGCAGTTCATTGTCATGAAGGCAGAAACACAGCATGTCAAGAGTAAGCTGGCGCAGTGGCACAGGCCTTTAATCCCTGTACTCCAGAGGAAGAGACAGGCAGATCTCTGTTAGAGGCCAGCCAGGGCTACATAGTGATACTGTATCTCAAAAACAAACAGACAAACAAACAAACAAACAAAACAAAAAAACAAAACAACAAACAAACAAAACCCTCAGGAGGAAGCTGCCCATGTTTTTCATGGCACCTCAAAAGCCACGTGGAAAGTGGATTAATATAAAGATCAACTAAGCAAAGACTAGCTTACCAGTTAGCAAGAACAGACAGTTCTCCCAAAAGGAAATTCAAGTATTCAGTGAATATTGTAACTTCATTTGTATTTTCAGAGATGTTTTAAAAATAATAAAAGAGGGGCCTGAGAGATGGCTCCGCAGTTAGGAGCCACTGATGATCTGAGTTCATACTGGATCTGCATCTTGTTAGCATCTTGTTAGGAGACCATGCAAACTGCGGTGTAAGCGTGTGCTTGGATCTGGGCAGCCTGCGACCCAGTAGGCTCTGAATCCTTTGAGGATAAATCTTTTTATTTGATTTTCCTTGCCAGTCACCTTCGTCCCAGTTCCCATCGGGATTCCTGGTACTGGGCTCCCAGTAAACGATCACTGGATGGCCACCAGCATCAACAGATTACCATCTGTTAATCTATTTGTTTCCAATTACTTCTTTGAAATGTATTGAGTCAGACTAGGAAGTTTTCACTGTGGGTCTGAGCTCATCAGATCACAGAGTACTCTCTCTTTTTTTCAGTGTTGTTTTGTTTCGCTTGGTAGAATAATCTTTATCTTGTAAGAATATGAAACAGAAAGTGTCATATGGTAGCAAATACTGTGTTGGCATAGAAGCCCATATATAAATCTCTAAGAGTAGAGGTCTAGTGACCTTGGAGTGATTTATAGGAAATAATAATTTTAGGTGTCTGGGAAAACAATTCTTTCCCTCCTCCCTCCTCCCTCCTCCCTCTCCCTTCCTCCCTCCTTCCTCTCCCCTTCTCCCTCCTCCCTCCCCCTCCCTCTCCCCTCCTCACTCTACCCTTCTCCCTCTTCCCTTTCTCCCTCCCTCCTCCTTTCCCTCTTCCTTCTCCCCTCTTCCCTCCTCCCTCTCCTCTCTTCCCTCCTCCCTCCCTCCTCCCTCTCCCCTCCTCCTTCCTCCCTCTCCCCTTCTCCCTCCTCCCTTTCCACTCCTCCCTTCTTCTTTCCCTCTTCCTTCTCCCCTCTTCCCTCCTCCCTCTCCTCTCTTCCCTCCCTCCTCCCTCCCTCCTCCCCTTCTTCCATTCCCCACATGCTGTCTCTACCTCCCCAGCACTATGGTTGCAGGTACTCAGAGCCATGCCTAGCTTTTTACACAGGTTCTGGAATCTGAGCTCTGGTTCTTGTACTAAGACAGCAAGCACTTTACCCACTGAGACAGCTCCCCAAAACCAGTTCTTAAGAGGGAAGGACACCTCACAAGAGGTCCTCAGGACATTCCAGGTACATCTCATTTAATCAACAGGATGACAGAGCAGCTGGGAATGGTGTGTGTGGGGGGGGGCGTTCCATGTCTTCTTGTGGATTTGACTGTCATGACAACAACAAATCCTGCTATCTGGTCCTTGGACAAGAGTGTGTGAGCAATAGTTAGAGATCAATAAGAATATTGATGTGTGTAAGATAAGGTACATGGGGTCTAATCCTAGAACCCTCACTTTTGGGGTTCAAGCAAGAAAAAAATTAACAAAACATTTTTATGGATCTGACACAGACAGATGTGTTAAATTATATTTGTACAGCTCAGAAATTTTCTAGCAAAGACTGTATACTTTACTGCATGTAAACATGACCCATGTCAGGAAACAGCATCACCAGTCCAGTCCTTGCAGCCTCACCTCTGCATCCCCCAAAGGCTCCACTGCCCAGATCATCTGCACTGTCCACTTGTTTAACGGCATGTGGTAACGGGGAGGGCATGGGTGATTTCACATTAAGCTTATGAAATCAGCCCCTTATTGCCTGTAGTCGATTCATGTTCATCCGCAGCATTCATTACTAGTGGTACTTCTAAGGCCTTGCTATACTACCCATTCTGGCTTCAAACTCTTAGGCTTAAGCAATCCTCCTTGACAGTGGGAACTGCAGGCACGTGCCACCGGGTCCAGCAGAGTTTATTGTTGTATAACATTCAACTATGTGAAGATGCTCCACTGTTCATTATTGATGGACATTTGGGTCATTCCCAGGGAGACCGTTATAAACAGTACTGCTTTGAACGTCCCTTTATACCCTTTAATGCAGACAGAAGCGTTTTATCTGAGTCTGAACGAAGAAGACAGGGTATCTCAGGTGTGTGGGTGTTCATGTCCGAAATCGACCATCGGTCGTGTCAGTTCCTGCTCTCACTGGAAGTATAGGGCAGGTCTCCTTCTCCACTGTCTCCTCCATCTTCATCATTCCAGGGAGATGTCTCAGTATCTTATTTGATTTCGGTTTCTCTGGATGATGGTTTTTCAACGCCCTTTCTATGTTTATTGGCTATTAGGTATCTCTTTGTGAGATCCCAGTTGTCTTTACCCCTCCCCACTTTAAATCACTTGTCTTTTTACTGGTATTTATCAATACAGTGCTAGCTAAATGTATTATTAATTCTCTTCCCCTCTTTGTAGCTTCCTTTTTTTTTTTTTTTTTTTTTTTTTTTTTTATTCTTATTGGCAGTTCTTTGATGGGAAGTTCGAAAT
>NC_034594.1:56832657-56857617 GCF_900095145.1 Mus pahari
CTTTAAATCACTTGTCTTTTTACTGGTATTTATCAATACATTCCTAGCTACATGTATTATAAATTCTCTTCACATCTTTGTAGTTTCCCTTTTTTTTTTTTTTTTTTTTTTTTTTTTGACTCTTATTGGCAGTTCTTTGATGGGAAGTTCGAAATCTCAGTGGAGCTCAATTCCTGAATCTTTAGCTGATGGTTACAGTTCTATGTCCTAAGATATTTCTCTGCATACCACAAATCATGTAAACATTATTTTGTATCTATGAAGATTTAATTATTTTACTTTGCTTATTTATACCTATGCTCCACTTGGAGTCGCTTTTGTGACTTTTATTTTATATGAATGCCCAGTGCACTGTGTACTTGGGAGTGTTGTCCTTTATGAACGTATGGAAGGATCACCTTCATAGTAAATCATGTGACTATTTACATTTTCTTTGTATACATATACACCATGCTCTTCTGCACTGCTCTGTCTGTCTGTCTGTCTTCTTGCTAAGACCACTGTTCTGTGTACTTATTGGCTATTAGATATCTCTTTCCAATATATAATATTTGATAGATATTAGGTTCACCAGCTGCAGGGAGTGAAGGCCCTGCAGCCCTCTCTCTTGCTTTTCTGGGCTCTTAGTGTTTCCATATTAATTTTGCACCCAGTGCACCTTGTCATTTTCTCCTCTGCTGGGCTCTTACTGAGATGAAATGAGTGTGTGCATTGTTTTGAGAGAACTGGCACCTTGCATTGCTGACCATTCCTACCCATGGATGTAGTCAGATCTTTGCTTTTTCTTGGGACCATTGTAGTTTTCTGGGTATGGATATTACATATCATATATTACATGGTACCTCAGATGTGTTTATAAGTCTTGCATCTGTTAGGCAGTGTTCTGAGTCAGCCATTCTCAACCTGTGGGTCGTGACCCCTTTGGGGGCTGAACAACCCTTTCCCAGGGGTAGCATATCAGATATTCTGCAGATGCTATCTTTACACTAAGATTCATAACGGTATCAAAATCACAGTTAACGAAAATAGAAATGAAATAATTTTATGGCCTGGAGTCTCCACAACATAAAGAGCTCCATTAAAGAATTGCAGCATTAGGAAGGTTGGTGATCACTGCTCTAATTGCTCTTATAAGTATTAACTACCCCATAGGATAATCCACAGCAACCTTGTGAGAGAAGTCCTAGTTTTCCAAATGATGAGACCTTAAAGAAAGTGATCCAAACTCTCTGAGGTTGAGATGTCCAGGCTCACCACAGAGGGAGCACAGCCATATATACATCTTCCTGACACTCCGTAAAGCATGATGCCAGGAGTCAGTCTTTCAGATGGAGGGAGAACTGCACAATCTCCGCTTGGGGAGCTTAGCTTTTGCTCACAGACCCGACATCCAGGGCAGAAGCCAGCATTGCCCAGGAGCGTGGAAAAAGAACAGCAGCAGACTTCCTTTCCCTCCGGGGGTGAACAGTCATGACACCAGGGCCGCCAAGAATTCACAAGTGTCACCACAGCAGAATTTCACTTTCAAAGATGACGTTTTCAGGACATTTGAAGCTTTTATTCTCAGATGTGGTTCACAGAAGGAAGTGGGAGGCCCTGTGCTGTATAAACATGGCTCTGCACTGGCCTCTGTCATCTAGCAAGTTGAGGTGGACTCGGCCGCTCACCAGTGTGCTCCTTGTCCCTCAGCAGCGTCTGAGACAAACTATCAGACATGCAGTCTCAGGTCTCGCTTGGACCCTGCGTCCTTGGAAGCTACATTCAGCAGCTTCCCTGTGGGGTTCTTATGTGAGGTGCAGTTTGGAAAGCAGTCCATACGCATCACATCCCCTGACAAGACAGTGGCAATGCCGATTACACACAACCTGCATGGACCTGCCGGATACGCACGTAGCACGGAACACGACTCTGCTCTGTTCTCTCGTTACTCAGAGGCCCTGCTGCCCACCCAGGCTCAAGAAAGATCACTTAAGGGTCTGACAGGGTCTTTGTGTCTCCCAGCGGCTTGGCCTTCCCCTGTACCTGCCAATCTCGTGAGCGCCTCAGCAGTCGTCAGAGATGATGATAAACCCCCCCCCCCCACCCCCCCCCGGCAAACATGTCTGAGCTGCTGTCATAATCCTCCTGGCCTGCCGAGCCCTGCCCTTCATCACAGATAGACTGTTCGTACACATGGGAATTTGGGGTGGGGAGTTTGGTGTGGTTTGTGAACAACTGCTGCGACTTGTTAGACTCTGTGGAGCCAAGAGAAGCAAGTGATGATTTTCTAAATGGGGCTAGGTATGGGTAAAGTTTAGAAATAGACACTGTACCCCAATATATTCCTAGTTAATATTGAGAGCATACAAAGCTATAATGGACCTGATTATTTAATTTCCCTAAGAAACGCAATGTGTCATACTTTTTAGTATTCTAGTACCATTTAAAAGACACATACTGGGTTGGAGAGGTGACTCAGAGGGTAAAAATCCCTACTGTGTGAAAGTGTGGAGGCCTGAGTTTGGATCTCTAGTGCATAGAAGCTGGCACAGCAGTACGTGCCCACGAGCTGATGAGGCTGAGGGAGCCAAATCCCAGAGGTGGGCTAGCCAGATGGCCCAGCTGAAGCAGCAAGCCTGGGGTCAGTGAGACCCCCTATCTCTAAAGCTAAAGTGAGAGGCCTAGAGAGATGGCACAGCACTCAAGAGTGAATTCTACTCTTGCAGAGGGCCCGGGTTGGGTTCCCAAAATGAATGTTGCTTGGTCCACACCACCTGTAATGCCAGCCTCAGGAATCTAACACTCTTTTCTGGTGGTACCCACATGCAAACACACACATACTCTCTCTCTCTCTCTCTCTCTCTCTCTCTCTCTCTCTCTCTCTCTCTCTCACACACACACACACACACACACACACACAAATAAATAAGTAATAAAAAAGATCACATAAAATAAATAAAAATAGATTCTGTTTGAATGTACACTATTTGAATATATCCTATTGAAACATACTCAATCATCAGATAGTTTTACCTAAAACTGTTTCATCTGAATAGCATCAGATAGTCATCTACTTACTAGAATATCTTTTTAACCTTTCCAAGTTATGTCTTCCAAATACAAAATTAACATATACCAAAGGTTTTTTTAAATTAATGTTTGTGTACTTTTTAAATTCTATGTGCCGAATATTGGCTTCCATGTATGTATGTGCACCCTGTCTGTCCCTCATACTGAGGAGTCTAGAAGAGGGCATCAGGTCCCCAAAGCTGGAGTTGTGAATGGTTGAGATATGCCATGTGGGTGCTGGGAACTGAGCCTGGGTCCTCTGCAAGAACACTGGGTGCTCTGAATAGCTGAGCCATCCCACTGGCTTTATTCAATTCATTGAATCATGACTTTTGCCAGCAAGCTTTAAGGAAGGAGTCAATAGGTCTTCTCAGAAGTGTGGGAAGCACAGTAAGGCTGTTGGGCTATGAAATGGGCTCCATATCCTACAGAGTCACAAAGGCAATGTGTTCTGATCTTTGGCAGAAGAATTTTAATTTTTAAAAAATTAATTTTTCCCTTCATTGAAAATATACTTTTTCTCACATGATGTATACTGACAATGGTTTTCCCTCCACTTGCTCCTCCCAGCTCTCACCCCTCCTGCCCACCCGGATCCCACCCCTTTCTGTCTCTCATTAGGAAATAGACAGGCTTCATGAAAGGAGTCATAATAAGTTATATTATAATTAGATAAAAACTAGACCATCAGAACTGGAGAAAACAAAAACACAGAAGGAACACAGCCCAAGAAAAGGCCCAAGAAGCAGATGTAGACACAGAGACCCGTTCATTCACATACTCAGGAATCCCATCAAAACACTAAACTGGAAGCTATAGTATATATGCAAGGGGCCAGTAGGGTAAAAGGAGAGAATAACATATATGTATATATGTATATGTGTGTATACATATATATTCTTTTATATATATATACTCTATATTCATGTATGTACACATACATATATACATATACATCTAAATAAATCAGACAGTATATATAAACATATATAAATAATATACATGTGAAATATACACACACATACATATAAGACACAACACTATGAGACAAGGAACCTCCATAGAGAGTGCTTAGCTTGCTTGGCGTTGTTTGTCCACTGCTGGGCATGCAGCCTTCCTTTAAGAGTAGTTTGTTTCCCCAGTGAGACTCCCTTGGAGAAAACTAAATCTTCAAATGAAGATTTGCAAGTGGCACATGTCCACTTTTCCTTTCAGATCTAGGACCCCACCTAGCACAGGCCTGTGGATGCTGCCTTGGTCTCTGTGAGATTATACGAGCTTTGCTCACATTGGTTTATTTAAGGGCCCTGTTTCCATGGACTCCTCCATCCCCTCTGGCTCTTATGCTCTTTCGGCCTCCTCTTTTACAGGGTTCCCTGAGCCTTGAGGGGGGATTTGACAGACAGAGACACCCCATTTAGGGCTGAGCCCCAGGATCTCTCAGTCTCTGCATAACACTTGTCTGTGAGTCTCTGCATCTGTTGCCATCAGCTGCGGGAGGAAGCTTCGGCACCATCGGACTAGCGTATTTTCCAGGCAGGTCCCCATTGTAGATCAAAAGGGTTGTGGCCCTCCCCATCCTTTGGTAGGGTACAGAGTGCCTTCCTGTACCAGAGACACTAGTGTGTAGAAGTGAAGGCTCTCGGTAGGCACCGGCCTCGACTTCCCCATATTCCATGAGTTGTGTAGGTGCTGTCTTCTGCAGTGGGGTCTTGCCATCAGTTTGGGGAGAGGGGCCTCATCTGTAGAGCAACAGCCTGGGTTGTATGGGGGTTCTTATGTTCCACAACTCAATAAGATGTAGCCCAATCCCACGACTGGATGCTTCATTCGGTGACAAGAGATGTTCACCTGGGGCTCTGTCTCACCCTAAATAATAGCAATTTTGTTTACACTGCCTTCATATATGAATGTATTCTAGGAATCTTACTGGACTAGGTTCCCGTACCACGTCTCAAATGGCCTCTGATTTTAGCTGTCTCTCCCTGTATTCCCTCCCTCCTCCCATCCCCCCTGCCTTGATCCTCCAGTTCCAGTTCCCCCACCCTATGCATCCATAACTATCAATGCTATTTCACTTCTCTAGGGAGATCTATCTGTCCCCCAGTCCCTTACTCTGTACCCAACCTCTGTGGTTCTATAGATTGTAAGTTGGTCATCATTGACCTAGCAGCTAATATCTACTTATAAGCGAGTATGTATCGTATCTGTCTTTCTGCACCTGGGTTACCTCACTCAGGATGATCTCTCTAGGTCTGCCCATTTACCTGTGATTTTCTATGACTTCATTTTTTAAATGGCAGAGTGCTACTACATGATATAAGTGTACCATGTGTTCTTTATCCAGGAAGAATCATTTCCAATGACAGAAATCACTTGTCTTTTAATAAGACAAAACCCAACCATATAGCTTGTCCCTTCAGGGGAGATTCTGAGGATAGTAGTGGGAGAAAGGTTAATGCTATTGGCATTTTCGTCGATTATCTGTCGAGGTAATATGTCCAGTATATTAAATATATTAGATGAATAAAATTAATTTCTTTTTAGACTTCAATCACAACTAAAAATCATATTTTGAAACAAAAGAAAAAATGTGTTTGAGACAGGATCCTGCTTGCTCAGACTAGTCTGCAGCCTTGACCCAGGAAACAGGTGAGCAAAGCTCAACCTCCTGTGACCTTCAGGTGACCTTTGTCCTCGTGTGACACCAAAACGAGCCTTTGTCTTACATCCACCTTCTTGAGACAGGATTTCACATATAGCTCAGGAAGGTCCTGAGTCAGCACATAGCCAGAGCTCACCTTGTGCTGGTTGGCTCTCCTGCCTCTGCTTCCCCAGTACAGGGTGACAGGCATGGGCCACCACAATCTTTTATTAGTTATTAATTGGGGGGCAGGGGACACACTCGCTACTCTGCCCTGCCCTGTTACGCTCATACTTTGGAATATTTTAACACACCCACAGAAACCTGTTCCTTGTCAAAACTGTCAACATGGTTACTATTGAATCTTTAAATAGCCTCCCTTTGCTCTAAAACTACAGCCCGAGGACAGGACGCTGGTGTCCTCTTTTCTCACCGGTGGCTCCTTCCCAGCATCAGTGAGTTTTCAAAAGGTCGTTTCAAGCCTCTCTTTGCAGCCATAGAGTGCCATGCTTGCTGGTCCCTAGTCCTAGATTTGTAACGGTCCTAGGCCACATAAAGTGGCTTCAAGGACAGCCATGGTTCACAAAGGAGGCAACAGAGAAGCCGGGCATCCTTCTCGGATCCTGTGACAGCAGATCCTACTGTTCATGTCTCAAGCCAGGCTGGGGAGCAAGAGGGTTGCTTGGCCTCCTGCTTCTGATTGGCTTCCTGCTTTTTCTCTGATTTTTATTTTGTGTGTGGTGTTTGCATGGGTCTGGGCACACATGCAAGGGTGCCCATGTGCGATACACCCGTGTATATGTGGCATGTTGACACTGGGCGTTCCCCCCTTGATTGCCCCCCCCCCCACTGTATTACAGAGGCAGCATCTCTTGTTGAGTCCAGAGTCCAGAACTTCTCAGTTCAGCTAACCCAGCCAGTTTGTCTCAGGGACTCCCTGTTCGGGATTGCAGGTGGGCTCGGGGACCTGATCCCCAGTACTTCTGCACCACTGAACTCTGAGGTAGATTCTCACTCTGTAGCTCAGGCTGGCCTGGAGCTTACAATTCCCCAGGCTCTTGAGTGCTAGGGATTATAGGCCCATGTATGACACCTGGGTTGTCTGTAGACAATGATGTATAATGATTGAAAATTAATACTTTTGAACATATATATTCACTTTTCTTCCCCATACAAATGCTAATTATATAACACACCGGTTTCTCTCTGAAATCACTAATAGGCATATTCATGAGCACTGTGGCCTCCCACTTGCCTAGGCTGTTACTCAAGCCTATCTTCATTATTCTGAGAAATCAAATTAAACCTATACTAGCACAGGAATGCATACTCCAAGAAGTTCAGGAGGAGATGCTGACAGTCCAGTGGCTACCCTCATTACCCTGGAGAGGAAGGCCAGGCCTGACTTGGGTCATTGTCAGTGTCTTGGCATTAAGAGCAGTCTGTGCATCTTGGCTTTGCCTGGATTCCTGGCTTCAGCTCACTCTGTAAGGCCCTCATGGCTAGAGCAAGTCCTTCATGCTCTCAGCAGGGGACCTTGCAGAGGGGAAGACGCATGAGCCAGAGTTCCCCAGCCTATATGCCTAACTGGACCAGGGACCTGAAAGCATTCTTTGCAAAATTGAGCGAGTGTCTGGCTCTGCCCCTCTTTCTAGCTAGACAATTGGAGCAGCCCTAACCCCTCAATAGTGTTCTTCAGGGGGATGCTGGGAGATAGGATGAAATTTGTCCCAGTAAACCACACATAGGAAAGGAATGGAGGATCAGAACTTACCAGTGTAGACAGAAGGGTGAGGGTACACTGTAGAACTTTCCAGAGATGTTCACCAAAACTGAACAAATCCTTTCTGTTTGGCTAATGATAAGAATGCACAGTGTCATGTGTTACTAGACATCACCACTAAACCCTGCCCTGACGTCCCTTTCCTTGGAGGAGTCTTCTTTCACTCTCAGGTTAGATGTTTCATGTTGTTCACATTTACATGTGGCAGAAAGCTTGCCATGCCTGGCTTTCTGGATCTGCCTTATCTTGCTCAATGCAGTGATATCGACTCCCATCTACTGTCCCTGAAGTGACTGGATGAACCTCCACTGTATACATTTTTAACACATTGTCTTTATTTATTCATCTGTTGGCAGATACTGAGGCTGATTCCATAGTGTGGCTATCGTGAAGATCCTAATGGCATTGTGATTATTATAAAAACACTAAGCTGGGCATAGCAATGGGCATGGTCAGGCTAGCATTCTGTACGCAGAGGCAGGAGGATGAGGAGTTCAAAGTCATCTCTGGCTACATTCAGAAAACAATGTCTCTAAAGAAATAAGTACTATATTGATAGAAAAAAGGCAAAGGTATTAACTGCCTAAAATTCAGGAAAATATGGCAGTGAGTCAGTAGAGCATACAGAAGACAGAAATCATCTGTTATATTCCCACTCAGCAAGCCTATTTTATTTCCTTCTGATATCTCACCCATGCATGAGTGCATGTGTGTGTGCGTGTGTGTGTGTGTGTGTGTGTGCGCGCGCGCGTGCGTGCGTGCCTATACTTAAGATTAGACTGTATTATTTTCATTACATCTCACTTACTGCTAACTTTGAAGCCATGGGGAGGGACATGAGCTTTCCAGACACGTGTCTTTTCAAATGGAAAATCTTCGTCCTCTATTATTAAATAAGGAAGCGGTGAGCTTCCTCATCTCATTTTATTTCCTGTGAGCCAGAGGACGTGTTCAGCTTATGCCTTTTCAGTCTCTCTGCGATGCCCCTTTCTTTAGGCTAATTTTCCTTGCTTGCATTTGGAGCACATTATCTTTGGTCTTGGTTGCATGAATTGAAATAGCCCAAGTACTATTTTCAAGTGTAAACTAATCCTTCATTCTTTCCTTCCTCCCTTCCTTGCTGAGACGAAGTCTCCGGTATTCTAAACTGTCTTTGGACTCACTCTGTGTCTGGAGATGACCTTGAACTTTTTTTTTTTCTCATGGATTTTTTTTTTGACCTTGAACTTTTGACCTTCCTGCCTCTGATGCTCTGAGTTCTGGGATAACAGGTGCATGGCTCTATGCCCTAGTTTTACTCCAGGCTGATGCTGGGGGTTCCTGCGCGTTAGGCAAGCACTCCACCAACCAAGCAGTCTCCCTGGCACCAAGGTGATGGGAACTTTCCTGAACAATTTTACTTTCTTCATTTTCTTCAAATTCCCTGAGTAGAATCATAAGTCTGAGTGTTTATGTAATGTTGTATACTTTGTAGTTTAATTATCTTCATCTCTGGAAATGTTTTTGAAGGTCTGGGGGTTTTGAGGGGGGATTGTTTTATTTGTTTTGTTTTGAGACCAGTGGTAGGGCCAGCCTGAGCCGCAGAGTAAGACCTTGTCTCAAGGAAGGAAAGTTACTTAAAAATAAAGCTTAGAACATTTACAGTTCTTCTATTTAAAAGTGTTTATAAAATAATTTTGTTATAAGAGATTTACAGGGGGCTGGAGAGATGGCTCAGTGGTTAAGAGCACCGACTGCTCTTCCTAAGGTCCTGAGTTCAAATCCCAGCAACCACATGGTGGTTCACAACCATCCTTAATGTGATCTGATGCCCTCCTCTGGTGTGTCTGAAGACAGCTACAATGTACTTACATATAATACTAAATAAATCTTAAAGAGAGAGACAGACAGACAGAGAGAGAGAGAGAGAGACAGAGAGAGAGATTGATTTATAGTCCCCAACTTGGAAATCTCACTAGTTATGGCTCAAGTGTCTTTCTTATGAAAATACCTAAATACCTTTATTATGGTACCACTTTCCATGGATGAAAATCCAAATGAATGCCTAGAAGGGAGGGGAAAAATTCCATCTTCGGCCATGTTGGCTAAAATTAGTTTTGCCTCAAATGCTGGGGCTGTGGACCAAAATCATTTAGTTTGGATTGAAGATGAACACAATTAAGTTTATAAAGACTATTCCAACCAGATGCCAGGGACTTTGGCAACCATAATTACCAAAGAAGACAGGAGGAACCAGGGTGCATTCTTATTTATACTTTGAAACAATGGGTAGCCAAAGCCTCCTGACTCTGCCAGCGAGTGTCTGGTCTACTCTAGTCATGACGCTTTGGGAAAGAATGCAAATAAATCGGCAACCTTGACTCTCTGGCTGGGCACTTTTAATGAGCCCAAAGAAAATTATTTCATCACAGCAAAGACAAAATAAGGGAAGTGTGCTCTTCACCTTTCGTTCTGGGCCGAGGGAGATCACTGCCAACTGTGGAGATATATGACAGTGCATGAGAGAGGCATATAGCCCTAGCTGAGCCTTAGAGAGGAGCTGTAAGAACTTGCCAGGTAGAGATGGCTGGAGCACACTTAGCCTCTGAAAAGAATACAAAGCTGTTCTCGGTGTAATTAACAAGCGGCAAGTGAGCTCAGCCTTGCCCAGAGAAGCTTCTCTTTGCAGTGGACAGCGGTTACGTGGGCAGAGACTCAGAACTGGTCAGAGTACAGAACTAAGTGTCTCTTGAGTGCACAATCCTAAACAGGACATCCGCACCACCGCCTCTAAGGCTCAGGGGACGTTGTGGAAGAGAGAGCAGAAAAAGACGGAGCCAGTGGGGAGGGGCGCCGTGAAAAGATGTTTTCAGAACCTGGCCTTGCACTCAAGAACTTAGAGCAGCAGAGGCAATCTGAACAAGACCTGCTCAGGATGGCGCCCAGAAGTAGCCTATCAGGGAAAGGGGCGGGGCTCATGAGGCCCCGCCTCTCCCCAGGGAGCCCTTAATGGCTATTAGGGAAGTCTGCCCATGCTCCAATAACTCACTGTGTAGACCAGGCTAGCCTCAAACTCAGAGAGATCTGCCTGCATGCCTCCCAAGTGCTGGGATCAAAGGGATGGGCCACCATGCCTGGCTCAAAAAACAAAACAAAACAAAAAGTTTAAAAATTTCAGAAAGCAAGCCGGAAAGCAGTGCGGAATCCCTGGAACACGTTGAGGATTTGGACCGTGCTCAAAGCTCTAGGCTGCTGTCCCTGCTGGGTTTTATTTACTTTTGTTCTAATTTTACATTCGCTGAACCTAGATTATGCTGGGGATTATTCAGAGTGTAGATTCCTGGCCACACTCTGGATCAGATGGGGGAGAGTGTGGCACAGCCTAGGACCTTCTGGGAAGAGAATTTCGATTGATGAAATGTGTCTCCATGAGACCTGCAGCCATCAAGGCAGCCCCATGAGCAACCATGGCTGGAGGGCCGAGGAAGAGTGTGAGCCCTGTGAGGACAGGCTCGTTTGTGGTGCTGAGCTCTCTCCAACTCTTAACAGTAGTGTTCCTTTAAACACATAGACAAAATTCTCGGCGGGCCCTCTGCACCGAGGTACCGGCTCATCCCGCCCTGCATGGGCAGATTCAAATGCTTAATTTAATTTCATATAAATCCAAAGGAAATAACAAACACATACAGGTGATAGTGAATTCCAGTGTGAAGAGTCCCCTTCCCCACTGAGTAGCCAAGTGCACTGCTCTGCAAATATGTACCTGCCTGTGTTCCAAGCTTTTTGTCAGTCAAAACAGAACTGCCTTACATATACTATCCAGCAGCTTGCCTCGTTACTTATTGGAGGATTTAACGGTTTGCTATGCTGTGTCATTTTAAAAACATCATCCTTTTAAACCGTGTAGAAATAAGCATGTAAAAAAACTCTGCTCAACAAAGTGTTTCTAAAGCCATGCAAGAAAATAAATATATTATCTGAAATTGAGTTGTCTATTCAGTTCCTTAAAATGTTATGGCAGCCAGGAGATCTTTAAATCCAGGTGGGCAGAGCCTCCAGAAGCTGGCTGCCTCACAGATTCCAGCTCCTGTTAGCCTCTGTCGCCTGCTCTTCTTGGCAGGTAAGACAGGTACACGAATGGCATCCTCGAGATGGCGGTCCCCTCTGTACCTTTTTATAAGGTAGATGTTCTCACATAGTTTCTTCCCATTGCCAAGCTTTCTGGGTACAGAGCTCTATCCATGATGGATCCGACGGAAACATACATGTTTTCCCCCATTTCAATCACAGAGAAACTTGAGCAGGACAAACTCCACCTACTGGGGTGATCCCGCGTCCTGAGTTGGCAGCTGAGCTGTGGGAGTGGGTGCTTGGTGAGCGGGGATTGTTGACCGACCTTGAGAACCATCTGCTCCTGACCACTCCACACAAACCAGAGTGCTTGGTGAGTGGTAGACTTTGTCTACTCCACTAGTCCTGGAGAAAGCATCTCTGCTTCTTCTCAGGTACCAACAGGACAGTGTTGGCAGCTTCGGGCCTCCCTGAAGGCACTCACTCTTCCCATTAAAGCAGTCAAAGCAGGCTCCATCTGGAGATGTCCCCAGAGGGGTTGAATGCAGTCAGCAAAGCTCTGCTCTGTCACTACCTGAACAGCCAGGCCCACCTTGCCTTTTTAAACTGCTTGGAGCATCCTCCTGTCACAGCTGTGTCCCATGGTGTAAATCATACCACAGATAATGCAATGCTACTCCTAGAGTGGACCAAGTAGACTTGGTGAGTGACTTGCAGCATCTTGCCATTGCCAGCAACCCCACTATGAAGAACATGACAACCTTGATTCAGCTGTGGGCAGTACAGCTCCTGAGCCAGGTCCCTGGGTGAGGCTGCTAGTTTAGAAGATAAATGTGTACTTTTAAAAGCAACTGACAAGTTTCTGCCCCACGGAGCATGCAGCATTTTACACACGGAGGAGTGGAAGATGGCCTCATTAACAGCTTTAACTTTTCCTTGGGTTTCTTGAATCAGTCTCACAATAGAGCCCAAACTGGCCTTGAACTTACCATTCCTCTGCCTCCACTTCCCAAATGCTAAGACTCCATACATGCGTCACCATGAATTCACCACGATGCCCAGCTAACAGAATGTTGTCTGAAGGACTGGGTGGGGCACAGATTCTAGGAGATCCTCAGTACAGTCTGAGAAGGTAGGAGTACACAGTCAGGGGCCTCTCTAGGTCTCTGGGGGCCCCTTAAAATGCAGCAGCTGACACTTGGCAGTGTTAGACAAGGCCAAAGAAGCCTGAAAGCATTTCCATTTTCATTTGTTTAAAATGTTTTCTTAGTTAAAAAATTGACAGTTATTGGCATAAGACTGTTAATTTGGGGCTGGTAAGATGGCTTAACAGGTAAAAGATGCCTGGTTAGCCCCAAACCTGGTGATCTGAGCAATCCTTAGGAACCACATGGTGGAAAGGACCCGACTCCCTTTGCTGTCCCCAGGCCCGCTGTCACAGGCACACATGTGCACACACCATGTAATGTAATCGCTTACAGTTTTATGAAGTCTAGCGCACACACACATTTTTGTAATCACCATCTCAGTATGGAATAGTCTCATTATCCCTAGACTGCATCACGACATCCTTTTTGGTCACACAGGATAAACCAAGTCCCCTAGGCAACGGCTGATAACTGTTCCCTGTCCCTGAGGTTTTGTCTTTTAGAGAATGCCATGTAAGTAGAACCAGGGAGTATGTAACACTTGGAGCTTGGAGGCTTGTTCCATTCAGAAGTATTTCCTGCATCAGCAATTCAACACCAGTTTTCATTTCTCCCCAATATGATTTGATTCTTCCATCTTATTCTGAGTATATAATGGAGTATTTGAAGTATTAGAAAGCAGCATTAAACAGTGTATTGTAATCGTGTTTCTGCTGTAAACTGTCCAGTTTCTTTACTTACAGGGATGTGCATTTCCCCTGTGGTATTTACTCTAGTCAAGTGGGTTGAAGAACTTAATGGGTCATCCATCTGGTAATGTTTACTATTCAGGGCTTTTTTTTTTTTTTTTTTTTTTTTTTTTAAAACTCAGTAAAGAGTTTAGAGCCGGGGCTGGTGAGATGGCTCAGCAGGTAAGAGCACCCGGCTGTTCTTCCAAAGGTGCAGAGTTCAAATCCCAGCAACCACATGGTGGCTCACAACCATCCTTAACGAGATCTGACTCCCTCTTCTGGAGTGTCTGAAGANCCACATGGTGGCTCACAACCATCCTTAACGAGATCTGACTCCCTCTTCTGGAGTGTCTGAAGACAGCTACAGTGTACTTACACATAATAAATAAATCTTTAAAAAAAAAAAAAAAAAGTTTAGAGCCTTCACACTATCTGCCAAAAAAGGGTGGTGCCACCTCTGTGAAGGCTACAATTCTTGTGACATAAGGTGAATATAAAAAAAATAAGATGACATGACCACGAAACTATCAACCACTCACTCAGAAAGAAATTCAGAAATGTATTGTTGAAATATACCGTAGCATGGTGACTATGTATATTATTTCCTATCTTAGATCTGTACTTGCTTTGAGTACATACTATAAAGTAAGACCTCGCAGATACTGTGTTTCCAGGGCTAAGCTGCCATTTTTCTTTTCTCTCCTGGCAGGACGTCCTGGGTGGAGTTCTGATCACTGCAGTTCTCATTGCTCTGACCTACCCTGCCTGGAGCCTCATCGACTCCCTGGACTCTGCCAGCCCCCTCTTCCCTGTGTGTGTCATAGTTGTGCCATTCCTCTTGTGCTACAACTACCCTGTGTCTGACTACTACAGCCCGACCAGGGCAGACACCACCACCATCGTAGCTGCCGGGGCTGGAGTGACCCTGGGATTCTGGATCAACCACTTCTTCCAGCTGTCCAAGCCCACCCCATCTCTTCCTGTGGTTCAGAACATCCCACCCCTTACCACTGACATGCTTGTTTTAGGTCTGACCAAATTTATGGTGGGGCTCATGTTGATCCTCTTGGTTCGCCAACTGGTGCAAAAGCTTTCGCTGCAAGTATTATTCTCATGGTTCAAGGTGGTTACTAGGAACAAGGAGGCCAGGCGGAGACTAGAGATTGAAGTCCCTTACAAGTTTGTCACCTACACATCTGTTGGCATCTGTGCCACAACCTTTGTGCCAATGTTGCACAGGTTTTTGGGATTGCTCTGAGCCCAAGACAGTTAGGAACTAGTCCGCTAATTCGAGATGCAAAATGGAGAACGCTGTTGATTCAGGCAATCTCAATGCCTCCTGTTTAAGAAAACCCTAAGTCATAGTTTTGTTTTGCTGATGTTAACATAGATACGGCTGCTGTGGCAGCAGCCGTGGGATTCATCTGTAAAGACACCAGGCTCAAACCATAGCTGAGGTCTGCAAGACCACCCCTCCTCTTTCTGTTACATGGACTTGGGACAGTCTTGGGTGGACAGGAATTATGGCCTGGCTTGGAATGGCTACAAGCCCCACCAAGCTCCAGAGAGCCAGTAGACTTGAGGTTATATGAAGGCAGGATAGTTCTTTTTGGTTACAACCTTGCCTGATGCAAGTCTCAATCCCTAAACTGGAGTTTGGTCTGGGAGTAAGGGTGGCACCATGGAAAATCTCAACTCCTTGGACAGAATGGCTTCTTGTGCTGTCATGAGACTGGACTGTGTCTGAGTGGGTGGCGAGACCATTCTAAAATAAAGTTTCCTGTGAGGAGACTGAAGACAGTAGCAGAGCCATGAGGTCACCGGAAGGGCTTGCTTTATTTACCAGCTCATCTCCTCCAGGAACTGTTAGTGAAGCAAGATGCTGATCTTCCTTGCATACAGTTCGCAGCATCCAGGGATTCAGTTTCTACACTCGTGTAAGCAACACACAGCAGGCTGCCAGCTCCTCACAGGTGGAAATGAGGACACACCGTGACTCCTGCCCTCGCCTGCCTCGCCTTCAGCACCTTCAGTTGTTTGAGCTTCCACAGAAGCCTAGAAGGCACTGAATCTGCACCAGGGTGGATGAGCTTTGTCCTCTGGAAGCCCTGACACTGCCTCATCCCTATGACTTTACCGTTTGTCACTGCTCGGCTACTTTGTATAAATGTCTTCAGTTATTCACCCTCAGCAGAATCTGGGACTCCCTCTCAGGCTTCCCACCCCTTCTTACCTCTTTCTTGGCAGTTTTAAGATTTTTCAGTTAAGAACTTTAAGATGTTTAGACCTGAAGAATTTTAGCGCAAGAAAAACTGCAGTCTATTTGGAGAGAATAAGCCAGTTGACTGTAGCACCTGTTAGACCTAGAGTGGTCCTCCTTAGCTCCTTGGAGCTAAGAAGGCATGCACGACACCCACAGCAGAGACCTCCTTCCCTGCACTCAGCACTTCGGAATAAGGATCAGGTGTAATGACACCCTGAAGGGTCCATGTAAATGGTAGTTGTTGATCTTTTGAGGGATGGTGTCAGTAAGCCAGTGTTTCACTATACACACGAACTGGACAAATCACCCCCTACCCCCAAAAAGAGCTACTAAGGCTCCAACTTTTGCATTCAATGTGAACACCAAAGCCAACATTTTCTCTGATTTTGAGTATGTCCCATGGCCTATGGTTGGAATGATGTTCTTTGGTGCTGAATGTAGTGTTTTAATTCCTGAAGAACAATTCTTGGACTGGGCATGGTTTTAATCATAGAATTGGAGGCAGATGGATCTCTGAGTTCGCGGCCAGTCTGGTTTACAGAGTGAGTTCCAGGACAGCCAGGGCTACACAGAGAAACCCTGTCTTGAAAAACAAACAAAAAAGAATAATTCTTAACAAAATGCCCATTTTTAACCTAACAATTCTTCTCTTCTTCATCATAGCTATGAACAGGAATGCAGTGCCCAGCACTTGCCTGGCTTTGCTGGCAGTATTTCAGCTCCGTGGCTGGGGAGCCCCAAGCCCTGGTTTACAGGTGTGCTTACCTCGGCCAGCCTCCAGGTGTGCATGGCTGTCTCTGTTGTTTGTCCCCCAACCTCCAAGCTACCAAACTAGAGCTTGTAATGTGGGCTTATATCCACAGAGGTGATTTTAGTTGGTTTGTCTAAAGCCTAAAGACAAAAGGCTCAGCTTCTTCCACGTGCATCTGCAAAAGAAGGGCTGTATGTATTGTCAGTGGTGGGTGTGGTGAATAGGAAGTTTAAGGCCCAACAACAGGGAAGTTGACAACTGAGTGAATGCATTCGAGGCTGTGTTTACATAATTTAGATGGAGGATGAATATATTAGCCACACAACATTAAACAGTGGCCTAAGAATTTGTCATGACCGGTCACTCTTGGATGGACTTGATAAAAGAAAAGGGGGGGATAAAGTATTTACTGTGGATGCCAAGGTTAGTTTGGATCCCTACAGTATTTTAAATGCTATGGCTTTGGTGAGCCTTCTCAATTCACCAAATTCACTTCTTACAGAGCAGCACTGTCATCCTAGTAAATTCTCTCTTGGGTCTCTTCAAAACACTTTGTCAGTTTCTCTCTGGAGAGAGAGTGCCCCCTGCTGGCTTAGCTTGTCTTAGTCCAAAGGCCCTCATGCACTGGGCTGGCCTGGCCTACCAGGACACCAAAGGTTTAAGCTTCCTCTGGGAATCAGGAAGCATGACACATCCTTTTCCCATCCTGCTACTACTCTGGGCCACGTCATCAATCTAGAACCGGCTTTACAAGCAGCTGTCCATTTTGGGTCACTTTTGCTCAGACCTATACCATATGCTGGAAAAAGACACAGGCAAGACCCTTAACCTAATACCTTTCATGGTAGCCTCTAAAACCACTTGACACTGTGCCTGGTAACTTGGGTTTTCTTGCCGAAATACACAACTCATCTTCCCGGATCATCACAGCATGTGGTATTTAAGACCACATGTTTCAGGTTTCTATTTTGAAAGCCTTCAACTGTCTTGCTTATGCAGTGTATATAAATTTATTCTTTTTAAAAATAAAATCTTTTTGTTTGAGTATGGTTATTAAATGCTTTAAAATCTAATGTTTTTTCTTTCTTTTTTCTTTTTCGAGACAAGGTCTCAGTCTGTAACCCAGGTTAGCCTAGAGAACTAGAATATTTTCATAGATAAGTGGCTGAGGTGTTTGAATGCCCCCCACCCCCAGTCAAGCTTACCTAACTGTATGGAATGCTTTGTGTGGCTTTAAGCACCTTGATTTGCTCTTTGAATTAGCAATTCAAAGATTGCTCTCAGATTACGAAGTGATGTACAGTGTTACCTGAGGCCACATTTGTACTGTGAACAGTGTCAACTCCTCAATTGTGTGCTGGGCACCCAAGGGATGTAAACGCTCCGTTTCTGTGGAGTTCTCCCAGGTCAGTGAAGACACAGGTTCAGGGAATTTGAAGTCAGAGCTGAAGCACCAAGGCTCTGTGGAAAAGACCAGGCCATGGGAGGTGGCAGGACAAGTATCAATTTGGGCATGAGGACAAGAGCAAGTCCAGGCTTTACAGAGGGCATTGCAGAAGCCAGGCTTGGAGGAGACCAGGTTGCCCGGGCGGTGGGGTGAGAAGGTAAGAAGATACTCTGCATCTAGGGACCAGCTGGACAGAGGCACTCCCCTGGCTCTTACAGGGAAAAGCCCGACCAAACCTGCATGGTCACCATGTGAGAACTGGGTGATAGGTATGGTGTTCTCACAGGTTCCTGACATCCTCATTCAAGTGTTTCACTGTGCCCTGGATACCTTCACTCTTGCACCTCTGAACTGCTTGCTCCCAGGTCCCGTAGTTAGATAACATGAACTGTGTCCCTGTGCACACCACGATCATTAGGCTTCTCTGATCCGTTCCTCAAACTAGTCCTCAGAAACAACGCTTGTAAATTGTTTTGCTGTAAACAGCATTTCTTGTCTCTCCAGTGAATGGATCTATTTCTCCAGCACAAGGTTACACAGACCCAAGCCAAGCACATTTCATTTTAGACAGGGTTCTCCTACAAACCATGTGTGTTTATTTTGCTTGTATGAGTGTGTATGATGGTGTGGGAGCCTGGCACATCTTCTATTGCTTTCCACGGTATGTTTGATAGTCTCCCTCTTAACCTGAAGCTCACTATTTTGACTGGACTGCCAGGCCAGAAAGCCCCTTGGATCTTCCTGTCTCCGCCCCCTAGTACTGGACTCAAACACATGAATGACATCATGTGCCACTTTTACACGGTTCTGGGAAGCCAAGTTCAGGTCCTCTAGCTTTCAGTCAGCCTTAGCCTAGTCAGCCATCTGCTCAGCGCTCTGCTCATCTTGTAAACTTTCAGTGTGCTTTGCTGTTCCAAAGTCATATGGCAATTCTTCCTTCCTCACAAACATAAGACTTTAATAAATTAGTTTGGTCTTACTATACATCCGTTGTTTCCTTGAAGTGGGGCACACCTGTAGTACAGACTCACATACTTACATGCATACTAAGACGGGAGATGAATGTGGGCCATGCATAGAATGTTAAATTTTTAAAAGCCATAGCCACATGAGACAAGGGAGCTATATGAAGCCAAAGACATTCCTCTTCCTTCTCCACGCCTGTCTATGTGGCATGCAAAAACAAACAAGAAATGCAATGGTGGCGCGCTAGGAGTTCCGGCTGGTGCCACTTTTTCCACACTCAACACATCTGCTAGCCTTCCTTTCTCCTCTTACTGTGTGACATCATGATTCCCTGGGGTGGGGCAAAACCAGATTCTTCCCAGTGAAGGTATTCAAAGAAAGCCAAACCTTTTGGTAATAAGTCCAACTGGTCCTCTCTTCACTGAGGGGGTGGCAACCTGATGCTGCCTTAATACATGGACCTAAGAGGAGTTCAAAATGTGCCAAGAGAGGAGAGGGGACTCTGGTCTGCTGCTTTGTCACCTGGAAACCATATGGGTGGCCCTGAGTGAACAAATTATGCAGAGCCCACTAAACAAAGACCATCTTAACACATCTCACTTCGACACTGATAAAGAGCTGTAGAAGGGTCCAGAAGATGAAAGACATCCATATTGCCCTAGCCAAACCCTAGCCCTGGGCTTCTTAGTGACCCATATACTCAAGAGTTCTCCCCCCACCCCATCCCATCCAGAGCAATCTTCCTACAGCAGTTTATTTGTGGGGCACCTGTCTGCTTATCCTGCTTCAGGTGACCCCAAGTGCTCCTTCTATAAATGAACATCCCGAGACTCACAGCTGAGACCTCTGATTGGCCCACCCATCTCTGTCTAGGTGTGACTCCCTATCTGCCCAGACCCAGTGAGCAGTTTACCCAGACTTGCCTCTAACAGAACCATCTTGCCTTGGCTCTTAGGAAGGGCTTGTTTGAAGGGCCAGCACAGTGTCCTCCTTCGTGACAGAAAGTGGCAGCTTCTGGAATGTAAGTTCCTTTGCCACCAAGTGTGGTATCAAAAGGGCACACTGTACCCTTCCTGTCACTCCTTCTGAAAGGGCTCATTTGCATGAAGGCCTCTGCTTCCTCTCTGGGGCCCTGCCTCCTCACATTCGCTAACTGAGCCGTTTCAAATGTTCCTAACACACAACCATGCCTCATCCTAGCCTGGCTTCCATAAAAGAAAAACACTTGACTCAGAGCACTGAAGCAGTCATAAGAGAGACCAAAAACAAACAAACAAAACAACAAACAAACAAAACAAAACTGCACAGGACTTTGCTTGGCCAGACACAATTCCTCTCAGCCCATTGCTGGAGATGCTAATTTGACCAAATCAGGCTGCCTACATCCACAGCCATTCTTTCTGCCTGTTGGAAAGTCAAAGCCAAGCAGAGGATCTGAACTCACCGTCTGTCATGGACACTCATCCTGTTAGTTACTGTTTTTACCCAAGAAGGCCATGTTCCCCACAGCAACATCTGGCAGGTACCTTCTGGAGCCCAGAGGTGTACTGACACCCTAGATTTTGTTACACACGCCAATCTCCACTTTCTTTTATGGCTGCCAAGACAGCACAGGCACATGGCTCAGAAAGAACACAAGCTTGATTCTCACTGTTCTGGAGAATAAAGATCCAAAACTGAGGTACCAGCAAGTATTTAATCCTAAGGGTTCTTCTGGCTTGTAGGAGGTCACCATCTGGCCCTGTATCCACAGGACCTCTTTGTCATCTACACACTGGGATGGGAAAGCAAGCTTTCTGGTGTCTCCCAGGAAAGCCGCTAATCCCAGCAGGAAGGCTTCATCCTCATAACCTCATCTAGCCCTGACTATCTCCCAAAGACCTCACTTGTAAGAACCATCACACTGAGTATACTGGAGACGGGCATTTGGTCCACAGTAATATATATCAATTTACTCAAAAGTCCTTGTAACATAACTAGACAGAACTTTGGAGTTATCAGTTGGTCAAATCCTTTAAATGAGGTTCCATTTAGCTTAATGCAGTTAATATGTCTTTTCAGGTCATTACTCTCCTTTTGGTAAAGTGGAAGAGAGCCGAAGTCAATAACACCAATGCATCATCAATGCCAGAAACACGGAGGTCAACACAGGAAGACTCTCGGCAATAGTTCCCCTGAGCCACTGAGCCTCTCTTGTTTAGTGCAGGAGCCACTGTATGACTGGCTAGTTTCCACTCAACTTGCTCCTGTTTAAAGATTTAAATATCGATCATGTGTGTCCCTGGCACCCAAGCATGTCAGAAGGTACTGGATCCCCTGAAACCAGGGTTACAGTTGTAAGCCATGAAGTAGGTGGGAATCAAACCCAGGGCCTCAGCAAACGCAGTCAGTGCTCTCAGCCAGTCACCTCACCAGCCCCCACAATCTCTTCTTCGTCCACATCAATAGGACCATGTGTAGTCGTTTATGTGTGGCTTCCTTCTCTTAGCATGCTTGGACTCACTTGTGTTATCAGGAGTCCATCCCTCATAAGGAATGCATGCCCTTCATGAAAAGGCTATGTGGTCTGTGGCAACTATAAATAACATTGAACATCTGCATTAAAAACTGTTGTGTGATCATGCAGTTCCAACAGCTAGATGGTGTTTCAGGTTTCAAGAAACCACCAAACTACTTTCCTGGCTATATCATTTTATATCCTCTCAACAGCAGAATGCAACAGTTCCACTTGGACCACCACTATCTGATCCATCATTTTTACACATGAGCCCTTTTCACATTTTTTAAAATATGTATTGGTATTTTGTCCACATGTACATCTGCATACCACTTATGTGTCTGGTGCCCTTGAAGACCAGAAGAGAGTGTCAGACCTGAAATTACAGATGGCTGTGAATCGCCATGTGGGTGACAGGAATTCAGGAATTAAATTCAGGTGCAAGAGTATCCAGTGCCCTTAGCACCTTTTCAGCCCCGACAGTGGCTATTTTAAGGAGTGTGCAGCAGTTTATCTATGTGGTCTTTATGTGTATCCTGCTGAGGACTAATGACCTTGTCTTATGAAGTTGTAATAACTATATATATACACACATATAAAAACACGCACACATAGATACAGACTGATACACCATTCATATACACATATATTCACACATAAATCAATTAAAAAAATGACTTGAAAAGCTGTCATTGCTTGGTCATACTGATTCTGAAAAAAATTTCCTAAAGTATTGATTTTATTGATTAATACTTATCAGGTTTAGAAAAGGCTTAAACCTGCACAACATGTGTTCTAGTTGATGAGTTGTTTCCTTCTATTCAGGAGGAGTCATAAGTAACCAACACTCTGAAGGCCAAGCAAAACTTCTGCTCCCAGAACTCACCCCGCCTGTCCAGGGCACCTCTCCCCAATGTGGTACATGCAGATACACACCGGCTGTTCCAAACGCTGGCCTAATGCAGCTACACAAGGAGCCAGATAGCACATTTCACTTTATTAAACATTAACGCACAAATGGATGTGCCCTGTAAAAGAGGGCTGAAGGACACCACAGGAGCAGAAAGGGACACTTAGAGACAGAACCACACAACAGAGACCAACCTCACAAAAAGGGCTCAATATTGATTTCCAGAGAGGAACAGGGCATGGTCAGCTCAAATTTGGTGATAACATCAGGATGAAGGACGCCTAGCTTCCCAATGCTTTGACCCCCAACAAAGATCTCAGCACACCGTCCAGGGAAAAATGCAGAACCTGAAACAGAGAGTGGGAGAAAAATCAATGTTCCTTCTGGAAAAAAAAAGTCAATAGCCATTTAACACTAAAAGCCTACAAGTCTCTTTTAAAAATAACCATTCTTCTTTAAGCCACTGTCTGCATGGCTGCACACTCTTGCACTTGCTAGTATGAAGGAGCACTAACAGTTACACCAGGAAACAATCGTGAGAATAAGAGTCCTATTCTTGAGGCCACAGGAGTGTCATCATTTCTTAGGGGACACAAGGAGAAGAAGTAAAACTGAGGAGCCTCCAGGGACAGAACAGACAGAAGCAGGTCTCCCACATCAGTACTTGCTGGATAAGAAGCCTGCTGTTGTTCCATTCACTCTTTACCATGTCATACTTCACTTTATTACACAAGAAACCCACACTGAAATACCACAGCCACAGGGACCTGCATGTGTGCTTACAGGCCACATCTCCACGATGCAAGCTGCATCCCTGCCTGAGAAGAGATCCGCCTCTAAGCAGGTTCGTCATCTGTAAAGCCCCAGTGAAGGCCACAGCAGAGCCACATTGGTCCTAGCTGATTCCTACTTCACTTCAAGGCAGGCAGAGCGCTCTCTTTATTTGCTGCTGGAGCCCGGCTCCACGGGGTCCCACCCAGTAACCATTCTGGAGGCTTAACCAGCTGGAAAGGAACCAACGCTGGGAGGCCCACCTACTTCCTAGCCACTAAATTACCAGTGCCACAGGCTTATCAACGTGCTGGACTCTGCAGTAGTTTAAAAAACAACGCTGATTCATTTCTCTCAACACCCACTTGAAAAGGGATCAAACCCACAGCTCCTGAAGGATTCAAGCAAAATGTTTACTGGCTTGAACTATAAATACCCAGCAGAACTGGGCCACAAGCCTGCAGTCTGCCACTCAGAGTGAGTGCATTATTTATGGGGGAGCAAACTGCTGAGGCTCTAATAGCTCCAAGGTCAGCATAATTAAGAATACAGAGTGGGAGGGGTGGACAGGGGACTCTACTACTGTTGGGCTGATACCATGGAGACAAGGGTTACAAAGACTGCCCAATCAATGTGTAAAGATACTTGCTTCTATTCTCAGGAAAGAACAGAAAAACATTTTTGTCATTCTTAGCCCAAAGCAACATGGCTGAACTATTTTTTTCACATCTCATCAAGCTAAGTGCTTCTGCTTCACAGTCAAAGCAAGCCATCCCATGAACTCCATTTAAGTGCTACAACTGGCTCTGTGCCCTAATCCACACTCAGGAAAGGGTTGAGAAGAATGTTATACAACAACTCAGAAACCAGGCTGGATAGATAATAAAGAATGTGGCTGGGATAGTGATTATGGTTAAATCTGATAAAGATGACACACTCTTATCCTGTGAAACGAAAATACAACTTAAAAGACAGCACTACGGACAAGACTGTCAACTACATCCCAACAAGAAAAACAGGGAGGGAGGGAGGGAAGGAGGGAGGGAGGGGGGGAGGGAGACCGTCTTCAAGGCAGAATGAAGAGAACTTTTCAGATGACAAGCCAAGGCAGCTTTTCCCGAGTGCATCCAGCACCCCAGAGCTGGGTTGCGCCCACACCTGTTCTCCTCGTAGACAGAGCAGTAAGGCTGTACACATAACGGGCAGCAGTTGATGGTGGTGGTGCTCCTGATGAGGGCAAGGACACTCCTGAGAGGACTCTGGCTTGCTCTAAAGGCCACCGGGGGAGGAAATACCCAAGACCTTCCTGACAGCCTTGCTGTATGAAAGCTTTCCTTTTATCTATTTTCAATTCCAATTTGATTGGATTCATTTTTACTGAAGCATAAAACCAAACTATTTTAGAATTTAAGCCAGATGTGCTAGTTCTGACAATGTTAGCAAAATAAAGCCTAAGATAAGGAATGAGAATTTTTACTTCATAGAACAACATTTTGATTCAGCATTTTTTAGTAAAATTCAGTTATATTCTTCTTCAGTTGCCAGGTTTACTTTACCTATAAACTGGGACCAGATTTTGCTTTAGTTCATTAATCAGGTAGATATCTAGTAACAAAAATATTTATATCAATAAAATGCAATTTTCTCTCTTTCCAGAGAAAAACAAAGGAAATCCATATTCAAAACTATTTAACATATCCCAAGGTAAAAGAGTATTGAAAAAGGATTCCAATGTCAAAAGTTCACACTTTCGCATGGGCCCAAAGTCACAACTGCTGCTCAAAGGCTCCTTGGCCACCAGGCTCCTCACTCTCCTGTAAGGAACCCAATTTGCAATCCCTGGATCATCAATCCACTCTGCCCAAATGCATGCCTGGATTTACAGTGACAACTTTATTTTTCTCTTTTGCTTTTTCTTCTTCTTCTTCTTTTTTTTTTTTTTTTTTTTTTT
>NC_034594.1:56857743-56930560 GCF_900095145.1 Mus pahari
TGCCTCTGCCTCCCAAGTGCTGGTATTAAAGGTGTGCACCACCACGCCTGGCCTGGCAACTTTATTTTTCATTACCATTTTTCAAGTTTTCGATTCTAATAAGTTCAGATGATGGCATGCACATCCACCTAAGAATCTCACAATTAGAACAAGCTAAGGCTCTGTTCTCCAAATACACAAACTGAGAAGCATGCAGAAGGGCCTTCTGCTATAAAGGGCAGAAAGTACCTTAAGAAACAAACACGCCACTTGACTTATGCCACAGGTGAACTAGAAACTACATGTAAAGTTACAAAAACAGAAGCATTCTTAGTATTTTAGAAACTTATAGAGCAAATCAAACTCCCCAGTCAGAACTGCCTCATTAACAAAAGGGGGGGGGGACAGAGCCCACATAAGGCAGCAAGGAGCCCAAGGCCTTCAAGATGAGAGTTACTGTCAACTGCAGCGCTCCACTTCAAAGGGATGAAAGCTAGTTTATTCTGGAGCATTTTATGAGTGACCACTGCCTGGGAAAACACACCTTTGTTACCCCAAATTCCAGGTTCTACCATAGAACCAACAACAACCCAGTTTCCCAGGGTTTTTGTAGTTTTACAAAACAAAATAGTAAATCAAGGCAAATTTAGGCTGGATGGTGGGTATACCAGGGGACAGAGATGCAGAGGTTTTCTACAGGCCTAGAATAGTATCTGATGGCATTCTTAGCTCATGGATGGATGGAAACTAGTGTTCTCTTAAGAGCTTTAAAGAGGTTTTAATTTATTAACACAAGATATCAGCTCTAACAGTTCTATGAGTCAAAGTGCTAGTTCATATACAGAGTGGGGCACTGAACGGCTAGTCCATAAGGCTAAAACCAGCCCAAGATAAAGTAATTGATTAGTCTCTGAGCCTACAAAGTTCAAATCTCTGTACAATACACAGTACTGGCATTGCAATCAGTCCATCGGTCTCTGCAGACACAGGAACTCCTTTTTAGAAACTCTCCTTTACAATGGCCACTGCTGGCCAAAGGGAAGCACTTCAGCTTACTGCCCAGGTAGATGATGGAACCCAAAAGCTCCAGCTAGAACTGATAAAGTCTGTCTAAAAACACAAAGTCACACATGAAGGCCATGGCCTAGGCATTCAGAAAGTCAGACCTGGATCGAAGCCAAACTGACTTTATCCAATCCCGGCGGAGAAAAGGCAACATGCTGTGTCTACAGAAGAAGCTGCCATCGCCTTGCAAATGGGAACTAAGGTTCAGCCTCTACAGAGTACCTTCATTCTCTCCTCCTGTGTAAAAGCAGTGAATGCTCCAGCACACCAGTTCCCACCACATCCTCATGAACTCCTTGAGAAGATAAACTCAAGGTTTTGTGTTTGCCTGGCACAATTAATGGCGTTTCCAAGGCAGAACACATTTTGGGAAATGTTGCTCTCTATTGCAATACATGTGCTAGTGTAGACAAAAGAAACACCAGTTAGGCACAAAGAAGAGCTTAATTTCCCAAACTTAGCGGGGTGTGAATAAGCCCCTTAATTAAAGTCTTTGTGTCCTTGGGGTCATCCGTGGGCCCATAATCTAGCACAGCACCCCGTCTTTAGCATGTTTTCTGGCTAACTGACCATCAAAGCACTTGGGAGTGCCTTCTCTTGCCGGTTGCCAAACACGTTTCACAGTTTCATTTTGCTCCCATCTTTTTAGAGCAATATTACAGCTTAGAGTTGGCAGAAGCTTTCCATACACTCGCTCATTCCTTTAATTGCAGAAAGCAACGGAAGTAGAAGCTTAAGGTGGTTAACTGAGCAGACCCCTGATCTGAGAGTACCGGAGAGTGTTATCAAGCATGAGGCTCATCACCTTCCTCTCAGTCCTGCCACTGGCTAGAGCCAGCTCACTCCTTAACAGTTTACTTGGCAAGCTCTGAAGTACCAGCTGCTTATTCAACTTTCTCTTCCCTTTCTTCACATTGCCAATACATATTTTGGGATTCAAACTCGAAAGTGATTGTAATTGGATACTTTACTACCCAAATCTGGAGGAAGAGGAGGAGGAGGAGGAGGAGAAGGAGGAGTAAGGGGAAGAGGAAGAAGAGGAGCAAATAACAGGGGCAGAGAATTCTGGTAAAGTAGTATGTCATTACTAATAACAGAAATTATATTCATTAGACTTTTGGCACATACATGTCCCCAAATTCAGGGATGGAATGGAAATTATATAACTGTAGTACCAACTGAGTATGTCTTAAATCTTTTCAAAATGGCTGATTATGTAATATGGGTGAAAGAAAAAAAAAATATGTTAATAGGCTAACTTTAGAGTTAGTACCTACCCCAAACCCTATACTATTTCAAAGGATGGATGGAGGGAAGGAGGGAGGGAGGGAGGAAGGAATGAAAGAAGGAAGGAAGGGAATCTCAATTTTACCCTCACTGTATGCACAATTTTATTCTTATGAGGCCATTGTTCTCTGGTTTTAAAATAAGCAGATGTTTTGAGGACAAACAGGATCACACAAGAGAAAAGAGGTCCATTATAGGTAAGGTATTAACTTGTAAAAGGCTTTAGGGTTCTAAAGAGCCCAAAGCACCACAACCAAGATATGAACTCAAAACACTTTTTTTTCCTGATCTTGGGGCACTCAGGAGAAAATGCCTCTGCAAAGACCATTTAATTTGTAAGGGGAGACTGAATAATTTCCGACTGGTAATATAAAACACCCATTTTCTCCCAGATGTACACAATTCTTCACCTTGCATTTGAAGTGAATATTTATGGTACCTAAAGTCTATAAAGAGAAGGGACCTAATCCTTTGAATTTAATGGCCATCTTTCATCCCTTTCGGAAGATCAAAAGAAAGAAAAACCCCTTACACAACTTTACAGTGCTAATCCCAACACACCTGCAGACACCATTAACTCTTACGGGGAGGAAGTGGGCCAGGTCTTAATACTGGCATCATGTACTAGACAAGGACCTGGGACCTAATTCTTACAAGAAATCAGCAAAGCCCAGACAACCTCATCTTCTCCTAGAGAAACGCCTTCAACAGAGAACCATCTTTTGTTGGGCATGTGGCACACGCCTGTCCTCCTGGCACCAGGGAAGCAAAAGACTGCCAGGCTGAGACCAGTCTAGACTCCTCAGCAGATAGTGTCAGAGAAATAGACCCCCTTTCATTCCCTGGAACGTCTTATAACTAACTATCCTGAACGGTAACCGACACCTACAGTCTTGGCTTCTGTGGCTGTCACTTTCTTGACAGTTAATTTACAGAGATCATGCTATGGGAACCTAAGAGAGATTTTACAAGTTCAGACCTTGCTATGCATCTCACACACACTCTTATTTCACAACCTGAAGGAAATCAAAATGGTGGCAAAAGCTTAAAGGTAGTCTATCCAACTGCAATTTAAACTAGCTTCGAAGTAAGTTATATAAAATCAAAGGACAAATTTTAACTGTAGGTTAGCAAGGATTCACTTGAAAATTCCTAAAGAATACTAACATCCAACTCTTGTCTCCACAAGTCATTTTCTAAATCTTGCCATTTTAAAGTACTTGCAGGATAGACAGATATATAAACAACTCAATTGCCTAGACTTTCTGAGCCATCAGCTCCTTTCCTAGTTTTCTGCCTAACCCAGGACTGTTTGTCAACCCAAATTTGAGCAATGTATTTCTCGCACAGGTACATCAAAATGGTAACAATATGGCTGTGGTAGAGCTAGTGAAGCTAAGAAGACAAAGCAGAGAGTCTGTAAAATCACAATTCCACACAGAATCGACAGACCCATAGCTAATTTGTAGCAAACACAATTTCAAACATGTAATTATAATAGGTATGTTATGGCTCCAGAATCTGATTTCAGTTTACCATGCACATTTAAAAACAAACAAACAAACAAACAAACAAAACCAAAACAAGACTAAAAAAGAAAGAAAAGAGTATTCAACTGTAGGGAAAGATGCTGTGTCCTCCTTTTCCGCTCAGATCCTTCCATCTGCAGTGGGAGTCAGAGGGTCTCAGAGTGTGGATCTGCCCAAGCCCTTTGAGCAGCAGTAAGTTACAGATGGGAAGAAGAAAAGCACAAGGTGATTAGGAACTCTGCCCAAGGCAAGCAATAATATAGGCTAGAGAGCGAGAAGCCAAAGGTGAAGAGGGCCCTGAAGCCGTCCTCCTACGTGAGGCCCACAGGCACACGGGGCCTGCAGCAGGATGCTTTTAAGCTGCCGGCCAAGCTGTCCACTGCTTCATGTTTGCAAGCTTCCTCTGGTTTACAACAAATAGAATGTAAAGAGGAACTAGAGAACTAACAGTTTGTTACCTCTAACCTTAGCACACACGCTGATGCCGTTAATACAACAGAGTACTAACACAACCACAACAATCATTTGGGGAAACAAAATTACATTTAATTTTTATTTTATTTTAAAATGTATAAAGGAATCTTTTGCCTGCATACGTATAGAGACACCATATACATGCCTCAGAGATCAGAAGAGCTGCAGAGGGTTGTGAGCCTCTTTATGGGTACTGGGAATAGAACCCAGACTCTCTAGAAAAACAGCAAATGACCTTAACCACTGAGCTATTTCTCCTGCCCTAGAACATTTCTAAAAGGCCCCCTATAACAAAGCATCTTTAATGAATAAATTCTAGATTCCTAGAACAAGTCTTGAGTGATTTGAGCTGTGACACACGTAAAAGCCTGGGTGGGTAAAAAGGAGCCAGTGCACAAGAACTTACAGCAGAGGCCTCTTCTGAGCTTTACTTGGAGCTCCTAGCTGGAAATGGGCTTGCAAACAGCCCTGTCCATCCTCTAGCTTACACAGGAGAGAAGAATCGGCAGCAGGTAAAGCACAGAACTGAGACTAGAATCCACATCCTAAACCCTGGCAGTGGGGAGCTCTCCCATCCAGGGCTGCTTTACCTGGTGGCAGACTGAAAACCTCTTGAGTGACTTCCCCACTCACAAGACCTTTACACATTCACTTATCTTCTTCCCCAATAAAACTCTGGCCTAGACAGGGCACACGCTTGTTCTCATTTTACAACAAAGAGATTTAACAAAATCATTTGAATTCAATAGCATCACTCACTGTAGGCCCTGACACTTGGAAGACTGAGGCAAAAAGAATCTGAGTCCAGCCTGGGCTACATAGTGAAGACCTACCTAAAAGTAAATAAACCTCGCTCCGAGGTAAAGGTGAAAGATCCATGGCAGTCCAGTAGCTGGGAATCATGCATCCTAGGGCTAACAAGCAACGTATTACTGGGGTGTGTGTGTGTGTATGTGTGTGTATGTGTGTGTGTGTGTGTGTGTGTGTGTGTGTGTGTGTGAAACAGAGAGAGAAAGAGAGAGAGTGCAGGAGCACGGGGGATAGAACTCATAGACAGTAGGCTTTACCCAACTGGCCCAAGCAATATCTATAGATATTACCTTTATACTTAGCACCTATATCATTTTGGGATGTACTTTTCCAATGATTTTTTTCAATCAGAGTAAAAGTAGTTATAAAGGCTTTTAGAATACAGCTTGTTAAAAATATAGAAAAAACAAGCAAACAAAAATCCAAAAAAACCCCAAACTTCTGACCATAGAGACAAGAAGAGCCGCAGCCCAGCTGCCCCCTGAGTGCATGCTGTATTTGTGGATCTGCTGTAGAATTCCCAGTGTCTGGGAGAGCCTCAGCTTAGCAGTTTAGCCCCTCTTGGCTATGGTGTGACCACTACTTCACAGCCTCTGTGAATCTTATTTTGTTTTTCAAGACAGGGTTTCTCTGTGTAGTCCTGGCTGTCCTGGAACTCACTTTGTAGACCAGGCTAGCCTCGAACTCAGAAATCCGCCTGCCTCTGCCTCCCGAGTGCTGGGATTAAAGGCATGTGCCACCGCTGCCTGGCTTTTTTTTGTTGTTTTGGTTTTTTGTTTGTTTGTTTGGTTGGTTGGTTGGTTGTTTTGCCTGTGAATCTTAAATTAACTATATATTACGCATGTGGGAAATCTGAAAGTCACAGCCTAAATGTGCAACTTTGAAAAATAAGGTCTCAGCTCAAATTCCATTTTCATTATAGATAAATTTGTTTCTAATGCTGGGAAAGGACTTTCAATGTTCTGGTATAAATTTGGATGACCTTGAACTCCTTCTTTAAGAAAGGAACTGACTTCCAGCGGTCTTCAGAAATGAGCCAGGGGCTCTGAGAAGCTGTGTAATGCTGGGAGCTGTGCTTTTACCCAAGCACAAGTTAGGTCTCTTTTCTAATTCTTACCTACTTTCAGTATAATAATTTCCTTCTATACCTATCCCATCCTTTGAAAGTTATTTTATCTTTTAAACATACAAATTGAATATGATCATTAGATACTGTTTCCTCAGTATCTCCATGAATTTCAAAAGGCATATGTGGTGGTTTGACTATACTTGGGCCAGGGAGTGACACTATTAGGAAGTCACTGTGTCACTGTGTGGGGTGGGTTCTGAGACCTTCCTCCTAGCCAAGTAGAAGCCAGTCTTCTTTTTGCCTTCGGAACAAGATGTGCGACTCCAAGCTCCTCCTGCACCATGCCTGCCTGGATGCTGCCATGCTTCCTGTCTTGATAATTATGGACTGAACCTCTGAACCTGTAAGCCAGTCCCCACCCCCAATTAAATGTTGTCCTTATAAAAGCTGCGTGGGAGCTGGAGAGATGGCTCAGCAGTTAAGAGCACTGACTGCTCTTCCAGAGGTCCTAAGTTCAATTCCCAGCAAACACATGGTGGCTTACAACTATCTATAATGGATTTGGATGCCCTTTTCTGGTGTGTCTGAAGATAGCTACCAGCAACAGGGTACTCATATACATAAAATAAATAAATCTTTAGGAAAAAAAAAGTTGCCTTGGCCTTGGTGTCTGTTCACAGCAATGGAAATTTTGGAGGTTAATTTAACAAAAGTTACAGTAACAACCACAAAAACAGTAAGTGCAAATACTATGAAGCCCTCTGTGAGAAAGAATGGAACCAGCTTTAATTACTATGGTTGGAGTAAACACCTCCTTCCTGATCTCAGTGTGAAAACATCTCCATTAAGAAAGTCAGATTCCAGAAGGAAAGATATGAGTAACTTACTATATGATGCTTAAAAACCTCCATAGTAAAAGCCAGAAAATCAAAGAGTTAACAAACTAAAAAAGGTACAATATTTGTCACAAAAGGTTAATAGTTAAACAACACAAAAAGTTCTAAGACCAATAAATCTAAAGAAATTAACAAGAGGCTCAGAGAAAAGGAAATTAAAATATAATACAAATGAGAAAATATGCTCATATTTGTTCATAAAAGAGATGGAGCTTAATGTTAGTGAGATGCCACTTCCCATCTATGAAACTGAGAACAGAAAGGAAAAGACAAACCACAGAACCTACAATTCAGTGTACAGAAGATCATCTCATCGGCTGCACCTGTAGTGTGAGACTCACAAGGTTATCCACCAATTACCCTTTGGCCCACAACCCCACACCTCTAGGAATCTCTTCCAAAAGTACACTGACAAAAGCATCAAATACCATGAGCACAAGGCTACACACAGTGCAGTGCTGACTGGAAATAAGCCAAAGTTCACTGTCGGAGAACTGGGATTCTACACATGAACAGTTCATTTGGGCCAAAGGAAAAAAGCCCCAATATGCTGCCTCTGTGTAGGCTGCTGGAACAGAAAGCCAGCTACACAACAGCGCACACAGCATTGCTCACTCAGCCGAGAAGGCAGAAGGGTCTGTACACATTTATGTGCTCTTATATCTAAAAACAAACCACAGAAGGACAAATGAAAGGAAAGCTGAGGTCAGTGGAGCACACCTGTTAATTCCATCACCTGAGAGGTGAAGGCAGAGGGACCGTGGGTTCAAGACCAGTTGTGGTCATATAGAAACACCCTGTCTCAAAAAAAAACCAACACAAATACACACACACACACAATCAGACAAACAAACAAACAAAAAAATCTCACAGCCTCAGAAGGCAGTAAAGGAATGGAATGAACAATAAAACAAAGACTGAATATTATTATCTATAGGTACTCACTCCGTAGGTTATATACTACAGATAAAAGAAATGACTGTATGTAGTACTTAAACTATTTTCAGCAGTCATACAGTTAACAACATTGGAATTCTCATTTTGAAACTCTGATGACGGAGCTGGTGAGATGGCTCAGAGGTTAAGAGCACCGACTGCTCTTCCAAAGGTCCTGAGTTCAAATCCCAGCAACCACATGGTGGCTCACAACCATCTGTAACAAAAATCTGATACCCTCTTCTGGAGTATCTGAAGACAGCTACAGTATACACACATATAAATAAATAAATAAATCTTTAAAAAAAGAAACTCTGATGACACACACAGCCAGATGGGTAAAAGCAAACAAAAATGGAAATGTGTTAAAAAACAAGAGTTTCAGTGTAAACTAAGAGAACTATACAACTCTGTAAATATCCTCAGGTTCTGACTATGAACAGAAAATATCCATGTTGGGGTAGAGATGTATCTTAGTGGTGAATCATTTGGCTAACATATACAGGAGGCCCTAGGTTCAAACCCCAGAACTAAAAGGCAAACAAAATAAAAATCAAACAAAAACCTGTTTGACTTGAAAAGATCAACACTAAAAACAAAATCAAAAAACAAAAACAAACAAACAAAAAAACCCAAAATAGTGTGTTCTGAATCTCCATAATCTTCGTATGCAAAATGCCCAGAGACAAAGCTGCATGGAGCAACAATGAACAACCTTAGCATAAAGACCATGACATAAATTTGATTTCTCACTAAAAGGAACCAGGGATCCTTGGACACAAGGCTGGCTCTAGTGCTAAGTAGTACAAACTCATCAGGGAGCACAGGGGATGAAGAGTAAGGTTAAGAACAGAGACAGCAGGTCCCCTCGGGTCTCCTACAGCTTGGAACCCTCAAAGCTAAGCTCCACTTGACAAAATTTTGACTCAGTGTTCAGTTCCTCTCACTGGACTGTGACACAAGCAAGTGTAAGCAGGAGCTGTCTCACAGGATTCAGCAATACAAGACTGTGACGGAAAGCTCTACCAAGACTGTTCTCTGTCACTGCCCTGGTAGGCACAGCCCTGTGAGCCTAGCTCTCGGGAGACTGAGAAGGACAGCCTGGTCTATAAAACAAGACTGTCTCGAAAACCAAAACAAGCCTAGAAATCACACAGCGAGAACTTAAACGCACCTAAGGACTGCTGTACTGTCCCGTGTGCGTTGCTTCCTGACACCATCTGCATGTGGCTTAGGCTCTGACCCTAAATTAAAAAAGTTTCTATCACTTAATTTTAAAAGTTCTAAATTTATCTTTGTCAAGTGTGAAAAACATAAAATTATGATTATCAATTAGTTCAATTATGTTCCATTTATTATCATGGAGACATTATACTTTTATGAACTGCTAATTGGCATAAGTAATTTTATATACTATTATTTACACATGTAAATAAATAATTTTTTTTCAAAAGAGGTCTAAAGTCATAGCTCAGTTGGAAGAGTCCTCACCAAGCATGCAAAGTCCTAGGTTCAACTTCAAGCACCCCATAAACAAAGTGTGACGACACATGCCTGTAACCCTGGCAGCAGAAGGATCACAAGTTTGGGCAGTACAATGGTTCTTATCACCAAGCCCAGGGACCCGAGTTTCTTCCCCAGCCCCACATGGTGGAAAGAGAGATGATCCCCACAAGTTGGTCTCTGATATCCACCCCCAATAAAACACAGTGGTGTGAGTGCCCCAGACCCCCACACACAAATAAGTAAAAATGTAGTAAGAGGATCATATTTTAAGATCATCAGTCTATATAGCAAGTTCAAGGCCAACCTAGGCTTTATGAGCCCTGTCTCAAAAAAGCAAAACTAAACCAACATTAAAATAAAAACAGAACCCAAACTTTTTCAGCAGATATAAACCTAAAAGCAAATAGTTTTTAAATTCAACTTCCAAATTACAAGTTTAGCTTGGTGGTGCAGTATTATCTGCCCATAAAGAAGAACGAAATTGATCATTCGCCAGAAAATGGACCGAATCTCATTTTAAGTGAAACAAGCCAGATGCAGTAAGACAAATGCTGCATGTTTTCTCATATGCAATAACTAGGCTTTTAAAGACATAAGATCCAAGTACTTTACAAAGGATAGTCATACTATACTGTATAAACAAAAAAAAATTTTTAAAGTGAAAATTTGTTTGGCCAATGTTAACCCTTCGGTGAACAATTAAAGTAAGTCTTATAGAGCCCTTGCTTAGCATGGATGAGGCTCTAGACTTGACTCTTGAGTTGCATATGCCCACACACATAAAATTATTGTGTTTTATAGGTTCTGTATACACAGTTACACATGTAGTACATAAGCAATATATAGTACATCTACAGAATTAAAATTTAATCAAAGGGCAATTAAGAGAAAAATGTATGGCTGATAACTAGAGAGACTACCAGGTATTCCTGAAGCAGAGAACTGCCTGCCTTGAGGTTGGGAGTCAGTCCTGAGTAGATGGGAACAGGACCACTTCCTTCTCTCAAGCTAGGGCATGGTCATTCTCTTCTTTGTCTGGAAATAGTTAAGAAAATCCATCAGCTCACTGATGCACTTCCTCCCTCAGGGATCAAGGTATGAACACTGGGAGTTGAACTAGTTTCCCTTCATTAAGTACAGCCACTGAACCAGCCTCCTCCTGAGAGCCTAGGATCTGCTAAAGGAAGGGTTTTTAAGATCTCCAGGAAGAGCATTTCTAACAAAGGCCTGAGAGAAAATTTTCTGTTAACAGAAAAGGGTTATGTGCTATGTACCTCTGTGTAGGAGCGAGCCTAAGGAGGGGATAAATAAACAGTTTTGAATTTTAGAAAAAAAGACAGAGAATATCTAAAAAAGGTCTTTAGGAGAAATAATAATAACAACAATAACAACAACAACAACACAAAGGTTGTCACACTGTTACAACACTATCAGAACACTAAACTAAACCATTCAGGTAGGGTTTGTGAATATAACAATGGCAGAACAACACACATGAAGAAAGCTAAATGTTCATGCATGGACCCTTTACCTTATGCACAGAAATGAGTCAGGAGCCATGAACCTTCACTCACAAATAAGAAAGGCCCAGTGAAGCATGAGGTAGGTGCCAGGGCTTCCAAGAGCCCTGAGGTCCTACTGTCCTGCTGCCTGCCCCCAGTCTTTTACCGCTCAGAGCACATGGACACAGTATTGGGAACCTTTGACCACAAGCTGACCACTAAAGAGTCGCAAGGCTCCAAGCTTCAAATATTTTACCAAAGCCGATGCCGTAAATTAGTCTTTGCTGATGGTAGTGTGGTATGCTCTTAGAATCCCTATATCATACTCCAGGATGTTCTGTGGGACTGAACCATAAATTGAACACCTTTACTTCATGTTGTTCAGATACCGTCCCAGTGAAATTTTCAGCTCATGTTACACTAAGAGTGACGAGGGAAACGGCACAATTTTAAACATGTATTTTAGCATCTGAGATCTTCCACAGGTGTCCTGAAAGAGGAATAAGGTCATGACCTCGGGTCACTAGGTGTTACTGTAACAGAAGGTACCTAATAACCAGGGTGAGTACATATGGTGCTGCCCTAAATGTGGGCATTACAAGGTCAATTTTCATTTCCTGAAATAAATTCTGAGTAGCATGAAAGCTCAGACTGTCAAAAACAAACAAATAAACAACAAACTAAATAAAGCTCTGAAGCCTATCTGCTCATCAAGGATCTTGTCTCAAGTTAAACTGAACTTTCTGTAGAACTGAAAAAAAAAAAATTCAAAACTGAACTAGGTAACAAGCTATGGAGGAACCACTGCTGGTCAGGGTAGTCAATCAGAAACAAAGCCCACCACATTCTACAAGAAATTATTTTTGCCACTGATTTGCCCAGCAACCACATTACTGTTCTAAACACAAAAATGTTGAGAATTTTCCTTGCCCAGAAGTGGTTTTGTTAAAAGGCTAAGTGCATCTTAACATACATAATTTAGTTTGCAACAAACCACAGAAATGAAGGGAAAAAGCCTGAAAAAAAACAAAACCATATATTTGGTATAATGATCTGATCAAGTACCTCTAAACCACTGTGTGCTGAACTTGGAGCCCTTAAAATGCTCTGCAGTGTGCTAACAAGTTCAAGGGTTTCTGGTTTTTCAGTCAGCTTGACCCCATTCTCTCATCAACTTGACAATCTACATCACTTTATGGTCTTAAATTGTGGAGGTGCTCAGAAAACAAAAACTATGTATGATTAGTGACCATGCCTTTCCCCACTGGCTGCAGCCACAGCTCTCTGAGTGCTGCAGACACCCACAGCCGCAGAGAGTGCTACTACTCGGTCAGTAAGGCTATGCACCTTCAGTAAGTCAGCACGTTCCTTGGGAGCTGGGTGATGATCAACCAAACGAATTTCCAGAGCTCTCTTCCAATGGGCAAGGCCAGGTTCTAAGAGGAAGATTAAGCTCCACTCTACGTATTCTCCCAGCACAGTAGCACACAAGGAAGCTTGTAAGAAAGCACTAAGAGACAGAAAGCGACAAGACCCAAGTCACACGATCAAGAAGTCTGCTAAACAGACTAAGCTAAAGTATAACTGCAAAGCCGCTAGGGATGTTTAATTATTAAAAAGTAAACCATATGCTTAAGTAATAAAAGACAGTTTAGTAATCAAAAATGGCATGAAACAGTAGTTCTAATTCTGGTTCTACTTGCCCTACTCTGAAGATCTTTTCCTACCATATACACATACATTGTGTGTACACGCGCGCACAAACTATCAGTAAACCTAAAAAAAAGATACAGCTAAACGCACTCCAATGACTAAATCCCTGTGCTGACAAAATGACTCAGGATTCTGGAAAGCTGTTTGTTGTTCCTTAGTTGTGGTATATGCAGATACACATCACAGGCAGAATGAACGTTTTTTTCATGCTGACTTATTTTAACAAGCCATTTATTTAGACCTTGATTTTTTCTGACCATAAAAAAAATCATATTTGTCATTAGAGAATCAAACAAACTGAGAAATCCCTGTGGAAAATTAAGAGCCATTACTTATAATGACACTAATTGTCTTTGGTTTGATGGCTTTTACAAAAAGCAGTCCTAAGAGAAAAGCACCCAGGAACTAGGCACATGTCCCAGAGCCCAAGGAGCCGGATGTGGCTGCTGATGGTGACTGTAAACTGATGACAGGAAAGTACTGCTTTTCCCTTCTCTTTTCAATGAAAGCCAGTTAGACATACTAGGCAATACTGATCCAGGCCACCCATGTGTACACCTTATAGCAAAACTTTTCAAAGTCACACAAGTTTTAAAAACACTATGGTATTCTGAGAGCCAAATTAGACCCAAAAGATAAACTAAGTCTGAGCCCTTAAATTCTCAGATCAAAAACAAACGAGCAAACAAACAAACAAAGGTAGCTAGGTGTGGTGGCTCTTGCCAATCATCTCTATACTCGGGAAGCAGAGAAAAAGGATGGAAAACTGAAGGCAAGCTAGGCTAACCAGCCAGATCCTATATCAAAAAAACAGGGCAGAGTATAGCTCAGTAGCTGTGTTTGCTTAGGCGGCCCAAAGCCCTGGGTGCAATCTCTAACACTGAAAAGGAAAAAAAAAAGTAACAATTTGCCCTAAGCAAAAGAAACATAAAGAACTACAAGTAATTAATAGTTATAATCACTGGATAGGCCTGGTGGCACACATCTTCAATCCTAGATTCAGGAGGCAGAAGTTGGCCAAATTTTCTGAATTCAAAGCCAGATTGGTTTACATAGTGAGTTCCAGGACTGCCAGAGTTACTTGGTAAGACTAAAAAAAGCTAGCTGGTAGTGACAAACTCCTTTAATCCCAATAATCAGTAGGCAGGGGCAGGCAATCTCTGAATTTGAGGCCTGATCTACAGACCTAGTTAGTTCCAGGGGAAAGGGGTGAAGAGAAATAGTCATAATTTATAGATGTGTTTTGTAATTTAAAAACAACTCTAGGCTAAAATAGCAGATACTTTTTATTAGGGAAATTAGATGCTAATAAGTTCTCTATTGCTTTGAACTTTTAATATCCACATGATTCAAATTATGTGAGTTTGAAATTACAAAAATATAATTTTTAAGATCAACACCTACTGGCTGTCATACAAGGCTCTAGTAATATAGACTATGAAAATTTCCAAATATTGGATGCTGCTGTTTTTATCTTCTGGTGGCTTCTGAAGCTCAGTCTTAAGACAGTCTTATAGAAGGGCTCTGTACTGGCTAGTTTTGTGTCAACTTGACACAGCTGGAGTTATCACAGAGAAAGGAGCTTCAGTTGGGGAAATGCCTCCATGAGATCCAGCTGTAAGACATTTTCTCAATTAGTAATAAAGGGGGGAGGTCTCCTTGTGGGAGGTGCCATCTCTGGGCTGGTAGTCTTGGTTCTATAAGAGAGCAGGCTGAGCAAGCCAGGGGAAGCAAGCCAGTAAGGAACATCCCTCCATGGCTCTGTATCAGCTCCTGCTTCCTGACCTGCTTGAGTTCCAGTCCTGACTTCCTTTGGTGATGAACAGCAATGTGGAAATGTAAGCAGAATAAACCCTTTCCTCCACAACTTGCTTCTTGCTCATGATGTCTGTGCAGGAATAGAGACCCTGACTAAGACAGCTCCCTTCCACTGCTCCACAGTACCCTATAAGGCCTCCCACCATTGACTCGCCATCATTCTTCCTGCCTCCAGACCACATGCACTGTGGCTGCATTAATCCCACTGAATGAAGTACAGACCTGCTACCACTCACCTGCTTCAAAAGAAGCAGCGGCTTCAACCCTTTCTAGCTACCCGAAGGCCCCTGCCGCATCCAGAACTCCCACAGCTTGAAGTCACACGGACAGCTCTCTACTCCACATGCATCCCACAGTACTCACCTTCAGATCTGCCCAAGGGCTCTGTGGGACAGACCCTGGCTCTATTCTTTCAAAGACCCTGACACTTCCCCCAGTCATTTCTAGAACCCTACCACTGTTGACAGTGTGTGCACAATAAGACCTGAAGCAACTGGAGGAAGAGGCCCGGGTTTGACATGAACAACCAGGCCCAACCCATAAAACTTGCCTCCCCTGAACTGCTTCGCTTATAAAGCCCAGATACTGTACTAAGTGGACTCTAAGGTCCAGTTGCAGCACTGGACTCTACTATGCAAGTATAACACATCTTCACTGAATCACACCCAATGAGATATGTATGGAAATGCCAAATTCCTGCTACTATTAAACCATTCAACTCTATATGAGCAAATAGCCCAACACAGCTAGATATTTCAGAGCTATTTTAAAAAATGGTTCAAAATAAAAAAGAAAACAAGCCACAATAAAAAATAAAAAACAGAGAAAATTCTGAGGATTAAGAAAATAAATATAAGCAAAGCTCCAAAATATTTCCTCACCAAATCTCACTATAAATAACTGCTAAATAACACTTTCAAAATGAAGGTTCTGGTGGAAATTTAGGATGCCAAATCCAGTTCTAAAAACATCAAGGTAAATAGCAGGAACGAGTGATAAAAATACTTTGCTTCAATTGTTTTTAGGTTTCTTGTCAAAGAAAATAAACTTAGATTCAAGCCACAGGAGAACAAACAGCAAAAGCTTCACAACTCCTCAGACAAGGAGAAACCAGCATATTAGGTGCACAGCGCGCACACACACACACACACACACACACACACACACACACACACACACACACACGGCATTTATTGGCCTAAATTAAAGCCAGAGACTGAACTGGGCTTTTGGCAGTGGACTCCACCTGGCTCCTTGATAAACAAGTGGGGTTTTCAGTGGCATTCTTCTTGCCTTGCCTCAAAGCTGCAGGCACACGAAATGGTGCCACCTAGGCTGCTACCACAACTCGGCTACTTGCAAAAGCCACACGGCGCAGCATCTCCTAGCGAGTGTGAAGAGCAAACCCCTTGAGGCACTGGAGGGAAGGGAGTAGTATTTTCTAGAAAATACTAACAATTGAAATAAGGTTCTCTGCCCTTTACTGCTCACACTCTCAATCAAAAGCAAGATGAAAGGAAAGCGGACTTTATCAAAACCAGGGTGTGGCCTTTCATCAGGCCTGCCAATCCTGGCATCTTACCTGCGGACGCTTTGATCATGTAGCCCCCGCTTTCCTCACCAGGAGGCACATCGAGCAGCTGCATAATTCTGTCCAGCAAGCCATGGATGATCTCAAACCCGGGATTCTTGTTGTAATAGACAGCACAGAGATGCCTGTAGTTTTTCGCACCTACATCTAGGAAATCAAAAAAGACTTGGTCATTGGATCACATTAGCCATTATTTAAGCAACCTGAACAAAGTTAACAGAAGGAGATTAACAGATTATTTGACATCAAGAGAAGCATCCAGCCTCAGACATTCATGAAAAGATCAAACTTTTTAGTCACCAAGTTTTCAAAGGTGTTTACTATGTGGGGAGGAGTGACTAGCTTTCGGGGCTGGCCCCACGTCAAAAGGCTTCACTACAGAAACTGCTTGTAAAATTTGCTGTAAACACTGGAGCAAAATGTATCAGTTAATGATTCATATTCTATATTCATGATATCACTCAAATACTACTATTAAATACCAAAAGAACTCTCTGCAGAACACATACTACATCATTTCCAATGGAGCTGTAGAAACCTAGATGGGGTGAGTGCAGTCCGGTCACCTCTCGGAGCAGTGTGGAGGCTGGGGGAGGCATTCTGGGACAGCTCTCCTTAACGGACACGAGCAAACACTTAGAACAGTAAGACATATAAAACCTGGGGACAGTCCTGGAGACTGAACTGAGGACCTTGCTGTACACCCAGATCTGTATTCTTTTCTTAAAGGAGGCCAACAAGTTAAAAAAGAAACCAAACTAAATTATGTTGTTCAAAGAAACTGCACAGGTTGAAAAACTATGAAGCAAAGTTAGAGAGAAGTTGCCCCGGTCCAGGGACGGCACTGAAGCAGAAGCATCACACCAGACTCTGAGGGGCCCAACATCCACATAGCCAGGCTGTAATTCCAGTACAGTACTGCTTACTTTATAATCTTTACAAAATGTATGTAATATATACATAGAATTCTACATAACCCTTCACAATTAAAACCTGGAATGAGGGGCTGGACAACTGACTCGGTGGTTAAGAGCACTTGTTGCTCTTGCTATAAGGACTCAAGTTTAGATCCTAGCACCCATCCATAGCAGCTTGCCACCACCCACAACTCCTGGGAATCTGACCCTGTCTTCTGAGCTCCTAGGACATAGACAAACATCCAAGCAAAATGCCCATACACATAAAATTTTTACAATCTTTTTTTTTTTTTCATGAAAGAAGTAAAACAAAGGATATAAATCAATCGCAAAGACATCACACCAAGAGAAATGAGCTAGACACAGCAGGTCAAACCTACATGACTTTCACACATGAGTATTGAAGCCTTTTGCTGTTTAATGTGATTGAAGGCAGAACGGTGTGTGAAAGGACACTCCCATGGGCTTCACCCTCCCCCAAACCTCATAGACATCCTAACAGAAACAGGAGGGGCTGACAGAAAGAAGGAGGGGACAAGTGTGGCTCCCGGGCACAGCTATGTCTGATGGAACTGTTTCAGTGGTCTTTCACACAGTGTAGACATGTAGAACTGCTGCTGTGCTATGCATGGAAAGCTACTAAGAAGGCAGCTTGCATCTGTATTTTAAACCACCAGAGTAACTTCTAAAAGTATGTGGAGAATCAAAACTATACTAAATACAGCTGTAATCAGAAACATCCACGGATAGGGAAAAAGGACTCAAATGAAATAAATCTAATGTTAACAGGTTATGTTTAAATGAGATAGTTTTTTCTACATTTGATCATTTTAAAATCTTACCATGATTAATATATGTTGCCTTATATAAAAATAAGACAAACTGCCAGGGAGTGGTAGTACATTCCTTTTACCCCAGCACTCGGGAAGCAGAGGCAGGCAAATCTCTGAATTTGAGGCCAGCCTGATCAACGGAACAAGTTCTAGGACAGCTAAGGCTACACAGAGAAACCCTGTCTCCCACCCCCAAACACACACACACACACAAACCCCGCAAAGACTCACAACCTGAGATGCACCCCAATGGATAACTGGATAATGGACCAGCATATAAACAGTGAGACACTACTCCCAGATCCAACTTCAGCAACTGTCAATGGCCCTAAGAGGTAGAAGGTTCTCAGAGGCACTGTAATGAATGAAAGGAGCCACTCATGCCAGGGTGGAAAAGCATTTTTTAAGCAACTGGGACTAGATGGTAGTTGAATAAAGTAAACTGTGGGGAAAATGTGACTAAACTGGGAAAACATGGAGGATTTGCAGGGTGATGGGTGTTCAGGATCTCAGGCGGATAAGGTACATAGCACATAAAGGAGCATTTAAAGTCAACAGCAGGATTTAACTTTAAAACTTGCCTAAAACTTAGGTAAATGCCATGACCCTTAAACTAGAGGCACATAGCTCTAAATACAAATTTGCATGCATTTGGACTCATTTTGCTTTTTAAATTAAGAAAAAAGAATGACAATACCTGTCTTAGGAAATGACTTGAACACAGCGAGCTGCCTCTGTTCACATGGGCTGAACAAAAGCTCGGCGCAGCTTTTACACAGGTAAAAGCCACTAGCCATGCTGGCACAGATGGCCTTTTATCGCCCTGATAGCCAGATACTCAGGCAGTCAAGCTGCCGGTAAGCTCTGACCAGGGACTGAATATCTACCAGGCAGCCATCAATGTCATCATTACACTCTAGACACTACGCAGCAAGGATTACTGTTTCTATGAAGCAGATGGAGAAGTCAAACCTCAAGGCAATTAAGTGAAGTTGCCCAAAGTCAAGCTAACTAGCTCAGGCTAATCATTATCAATTCCACAGCTATGAAGTTACAAATCAGGACATGCTCAGGACTGACTAAACCCCTCTCTCTCCACTGCCCTACATTGCACCATAAAGGATTTAGAAGGGAAACAGGTTAAGAATAAATGCATGCCTAGCCATATAGTTGCTTAATGTAGTCAAAGATGTGCATTCTTGAAACATTTTTAGTACAAAGAACAGATGTTTTACTTCTCCAAAGTTTTTATGATTCTTAAAATTTTTTAAGTCACTGAAATAAATTATTTTTTTAAAATCTGGAATCTGTGTCCATCAACAGTATTTGAAAAATATTCCAAGGCAGCCTCAGGGACGAGCGCCGTGCTGCCCCCCATGCTACTGTTCCCACCAAGGATCAAGAACTCCGCTATCTAAACTCTCTAGTCAAAGGTGAGGCTAAGGGTAATATTAAAGTCAGGCAGTTATAAATGCCAGGGAACCCAACAGTATGCATAAACTAAAATGAGAGGCCTAATTCTGCTGCAGAAATGTGAAAACACACACACACACACACACACACACACACACACACACACACACACACACACACACACACNACACACACACACACACACACACACACACACACACACACACACACACACACACAGCCTTTCTCCTCCTGAAGGGAGAAAATGAAGTGCAACAGAACTAAATGGCCCTTTCATACTGGTGACTTGCTTCTGGGCACGCCTGCCATGTGGTCCCCATTTGTTGGTGTCACAGGCCTCCACTTGAACACAGGCATGCACTGAACCCACTTTGTAGTTCCATCCTCACCATGAGAGAGCAGGCCGACAGTAAGGCCGCCATTCAGAGAGCTCACTGATGCAAATGAGAAGAAGCTGCCTTAGTTTGGTAACCTTTGCCTAATCTCCAAATTATTTAAAGTGAACCTTTCTTGATAACAGTAAAATATCTACACCAAAACCACAGAAGTTTTAAAGCAATTTGTGTGCTTTGAGGAACTATAGCAAAAAAAAAAAAAAAAAAAAAAAAATTACAGTTAAAACTGTTTTAAAGAGTTGCAAACAGAGTCAGTTGACAGAGTGCTTTAGCACTGCACGGTGGCACTGGCATCTCACGTTCAAGGGCATCCTTGGGGACACAGTGAGTTTAAAGGTATCTTAGGCTACATGAGACCTTGTCTTCAAAAAGATAAAAAATAAAATTAAAGTTTATTTCTTCTAAGAAAAGTTTCAGGATGTTTATAACTTATGTGGGAAATAAACTAACATCTAGGTTTAATTGTGCAATACTTTGAGGGCTGGCTGTGTGTTAACCTCATTATTAAGGTGTCACTTCCCTACCCCACTGTTTTTCACGTTTTCCAGAGGTACCACCTCCTCTGGATTTGGTTCTTCATATTTTGTTTAAACATTCACTCTACATTCCCATCACCGCCTACAGAAAAATGATGAGGTATGCTATAATTCCCACCTCCTTGCCTTCTGCAAGAGAGGCCATATTACATCACAGGAAGTAAAGACTGCATGCCACAAAGTACAAACTATTTAGATTTCATGCCAAGGCTAGGGTTTGTTGGAAATGCCTTGGTTCTTTATAACTCAGTTAACAGACCTCTTGTGTCATGCCATCAAACAATTCTGCTTCTTAAATGGGCCTGCCAAGTATGTCAGCCTAAATTATCCATGTATTGCACAGACTTCAAAGTACTGCCTGGAGAGAGCTGATCTAAACCACCCAAAGGAGGGGTGGCTAGATGCAGTTCTGTGAGCTCAACACATGACTTTTTTTTTTTTTTTTTTAAAGGAAAAGAAAAGGGAGTGGCACACAGTGTCCTGAGCATGTGACTCATATCCTAGGCTTTGCCATAGGCTTCCAGGCAGTGTAGATCCTGTTGCACCAATGATTAGAGGAGAATTAGTGGTTTCTGGGAATAATATCATCTAGGGTACAGAGTCCTCCTTATGCTCACATGTACCCAGACACCAAATAAAGATGCTGACAGAACAAAAGTATAAGGGGAGAACAAAAAGCTTCTAGAAAAATCAAGGGCTGATATTTTGCTCAAACTGGAGATTCACAGTACGGCAGACTCGGAATGTGAAGCACTTCACTGTAGCATCTTTCCAGCAGCATTTTCAACACTGGTACTCACAAAACCATAACTCATGCTGCAGACCTATCTCCTAAAGAATTTTAGTATGCTCTAAATGACCACAGCTAATGTAGGGAACCAAGAACCCTGATGTATTCCTGACAGGACTATAAATTAGTGCAGTGGAAATAAGTAAGCAAAGGCATGGAAGTGAAGGAGGGACTAGACGGGAAGATCAGCAGCAAGTACTCAGGGACAGGCCATAGGGGTGTGAATAAAACACAGGGCACAATAGCCAGTGGGTGCCCTTAATCCCAGCACCAGGCAAAGGCAGTCAGACTGGAGGCCAGCCTGGTTTACAAGTTCTGACCAAACCAGATGTACCTGTTTTAAGAAGAGGAGGAGAATAGGAAGAAAAGAAAATGGCACAGTAAAATCCATTTTATAGGTATAATTAATGTATGCAATATAGTACCATATGCAACATATATTTATATGTATGACATAACTATGCTGGGTATGTTGGCTCATGTGAACCTGTAAGCAGGATGTGAGTTTGAAGATAGTCAAGGTCACAGAGCAAGACCTGTCTCAAAACCAACCAAGTCAAAATAAAAAAGAGAAAAAAATCAGTTAAAAAGTTTAGAAAATAATTTACTAAATTATCAAATATTTAAATGTATGTACCTAAGAACTGACAATTTGTTATTTCTAAAAATAATTATTTGTTCAAGGGAAAATGATACTCACTTAAAGACATACTTTAGGAAAAGTCTCATAACCATCTATTCATTCATGCTCACTCTGCTTCCATATGGTAAAATAGTATGTAACCATTAAAAAGGAGATCAATAGTATGCATTCAGATAAACTAGATTAAGTGTAACCGCATCTGTGTAAACTATAAAACTATCACTTTGTAGCTGCACGCAGAAGTGTAACATGGCCACAGATATACGCAAGGACTGGCAGTGAATTAATTCTAGATGTGGAATGTCTGACAAGTTGTAGATCTTATTTTTTTTAATTAAACAGAAGAACAAAATTCCTAAATCAATTAAACATATTCATGAAAGCTTAAGAATATTAAAAATATATGTTCAATTGTAAGGAAAAGAAAAACAAAAAACAGCAACAGCCTTCCTCAAATGCTTTTATATGGCAGCACCAAAGTACACACTTTTATTTTAAAATGATGCTGAGAAGCCAAGAAACAAATGTGAAAAGAAATCTCTAAAATTCTAATGCATACAGGGGAAAGAAAATTATATTCCTGAGGGTTGGCTTTTATTTTGTTAACATAAACCTGGAATGGATTTTTATCTATTAAAAAAATACAGCACTGGATGCATGACAAGGCACATTATACTCACGTTAGCAGATCTTAACTTTGTGGAATCAAGCACACTAAAATAACTTTCTATATTAAAAATGATATATTTACTCAGCTAAGATGCCATCTCATATGAGAAGGATGCTACTTCAAAAACTGTTAACGTCAGTCTCCTTACACCCATGTTTTTTGAATTATTAATTGGAAATTCTACATGCCAAAAATATGAAATGGTGAAATTAAATTAATCCAGACTGATGACATAAGCCCTCTTCAGAAAGCCGCATTCCACATGTGGATGCTGGATAATGTTCTATTATCTGAGGCTCCAGATTTGATGGACAGTGTCTCAGAAGATAGGTATTCACAAACCTATAATAAAATCTTCTTCAGCCTTCATTGAACACATAGGTATACCAAAAATTATGAAGACCGGACCCTTCTTTCACTCATCTATGTCTACTTTCTGTCAGCTGGAGACTGACTCCAAGGTCTTATGCATGCCCGTGTTTAATGTTCAGTAACCCACGGCAAATAAGCACTGACATCAGGTGTGTGTGTGTGTGTGTGTGTGTGTGTGTGTGTGTGTGTGTGTGTGTGTGTGTGTGTGTATGAATAGTGTGCTGAGGAAACAACCCTTGAAAAGACCAACAGTTATGGTCTGTGGCGGCCATGATGCTCAAGGAAGGAAGAAGAAATACAACTCTGAAACAGACCTTGCAATTAAAGGCTTAAAACATAAATTCCTTATTTTCATATCCACTTAGGAAGGGCAAAAAGAAACAGACCATCCTCTCACTTCCAGGGGTGTCTGGGACAAGGTGAGAGTTTGGGAACTATTTCACTGTAACTTGGAGGCAGGGGAATGGAGTTCAAAGCAGGCGCCGTCTGGAAGATAGAAGGTCTGAGGGAGTCCTTCGAGAAGAAAGGGAGGTTGTCTAGAGCTTATATGAGAGCTCGAACCCACTGCACTTAGTACAGCAGTGACCCAGTCCAAACCTGAAACCACGCACGTGAGGCTGCTCCTTGGATGAGCGGGGTATGCTGATCTGCTCCTGATGATATAAACCCCCAAACCCTTTACAGGGCATGTCAAGCTCATCACATCCTTAGCTTCCTGTTCCTTTTAAGACTTGCTCATCCTTGACCCAGAGATCCTTTCTTGAATTTCAGTGAGATTTGAGGCCTAGTGGCAGCTTCCACAAGCACTGAGGGAGGTGCTGTGACTGCAGGGCTCAATTGTGTTTAAAACGTGGGAAGGCCGGATTGTGCAAACTGTCTGTGCTAGCTGTTCCAGACAGGCAGTCTTTTGCTCATCCCTGCAGTTTTCCTGGCTTTTTCAAATATTTTGTTTAGAGTTTGGTCATTCCTGACATTGAAGTGAATGACGATTAACATCTGAAACCAGCCAGTAACTTTCAGAGCAGCGGCCTTGCATGCTCGCCACAGCTACCCTCCCTGCTACAAAACTAAGAGCTTACCCTAGGGCAGAGTCTGTACTCAGTTTCTTGTTCCAAAAACACATGCCACTCTGTCCACCAAAAGGGATAAATCAGCTCAGTCCCCTGAGTCATGACTAATTTTTAAGTGTTACAGCAGCTTTGGAGCTTGAAGCTCAACAAATGCAGTGGCTGGCTCAGCCTCACACAAGCCAAATGTGCCTGATTTACAGTGCAAGTCTCAATGCTTGAAAAGTGTGGCTGACTTGGTTTCAAAACTGGCAGCCTGACAGCCTCATTCATCATGACGCCCAGTGAGAGGAGTGCTCATTAGAGTAAAATGTCTGATTAGGTCAAGCAGGAAAATGGGAGTTGCCTTTTGCCTGCTTTCAGAAAACCTTGGGTCAGACAGGAAAACACGGAAATTCAGGTTCCATTTTGGAAGCTATGTTTGCCAAGCAGACACTCATGAGGCTTAGGGGTGCTGGGATTTTCTCGGCATTACAGAATGAGTTACTGGCAGTCGTAGCTCCATTCTCTGCATTCCCAGGGTACTTTGCACATTCCCTCCACATGGAACATGGATACACGGGGTTCTGCCAGCCTCTGCCTCCCTGGTGTTGGTAGACAGGCACATGCTGCCAGACTTGGCTTCTCACATGGGTGCTGAGAACCTGAACATTGCTCTGCATGCAAATGTGGCAGGTGCCCTCTTAGACTTACAGTCCTTTCTAGTTTTCTATCACTGTGGTTAACTAGACCACCTGGCTCCTGCTTGCCACACATCTCCATTTTTTTGAACCCCATAATTTGGGGAGTGCTCACTAAAGAGATTTGGGAAATTTCATTAATTGGAAAATCCCTCTATCACTTATTTTGGTGGTTTCAAAAGTTTCATTTAGGAACGCATGGCCAGAAAACATCTAAGAGAGAAATGGCTTCTAATTTGTAAATGGTAAATTACTCAAAGAAAAATCTCTGTGATTTATTCATTGATTGGCTGATTACTGCTATGCCAGTGTAGTTTTCACCCTGTAGACTCAGATAGAATTAATGCCTAGAACTCCCAAGGCAGGTGATTTTGCATCCAATTTTGGTATTCCATGGCAGAGTGCAGCATAGCATTTTTTCCAGAGCTGGTACCACCCAGATCCACTTAGGTCTGAACATCCTCTTTCCATCCTGGTGAGATGGAAATTTTTTTTGAAGTGACAAATCTATACTAAAAATGAGAGAACCTTTTTAGTGTCAGCTGTAAAAGAGTTGAGGGTTTGCTCAGTTTCTCCATTGGTGTAGATACTGGGTGCAGGGTCAGCTTCACTAGCAAGCCTGTGGGGCTTAAGGGAGCCTTGGCACTCTCCAGGGCACCTTTCATTATTACTGCGCCTACCAGGTCTCTGCCCAGGCTCTCAGCCTCCACTGCAACAGTGGCAATGGGATCTTCCAGTGCAGGGTGGTGATTTACTTTTAAAAGTAAAGTCTTACATGTAAAAGTATGCTTTAGGTTTCTTAAAAGGAGAACACACACACACACACACACACACACACACACACACACACACACAAAGAAAATCTAATAACACTAAGTCCCTTAAAGATTAGGATAAAAAAATCAAGTCCCATTGTCTCAGCAAAACACAGTGACACTGTTGGCCACCCTGGGTCTTTAAGCACTATAGCAGAAAATGGACATGACCCAAGCCAACAGCATCTGGGCCTGGGACTGCCAGCACCCAAACTAGAACAGGAGTCATCACAATGTGGCTAAAACTTTCTAAATGCAGTTTCACTCCATCCTTACTAGTTAATGAAGCAAGTGCTGTCATTACCCCATTGTACAGATGAGAAGACAGCCAGAGTTCAAATAAACTGTGTACCATAGAAGCATGACTAAAACCCATTCCTTATGATGTACTCTGCAGAACCCAGACACACTGCTACCTCCCTACAGATGCCGTAGACCCTTTCCTGTAGGCCATATGACTAGGAGGGATCAACATGCACTTATTTAGAATAACGCTTCAGAAAAGTTCTTGTTATGAAATAAGATCCAGGCCTACCTAAACAGAAAACATACTCCATCTCAACAAAAGGAAACATGTTTTCAAGTCGTAGACTCAGTGAGTAATTTAACTTCCCTTCATTTTTCAAATGCTACTGATATGATAGAAAATATTAAAGAAGCAGTACAAGCCAATGCAAGATAAAGTGGGATCAGAAGGAAACGAACCATGGAGAAATCAATAGACAGTTTCAGCTAGGATGGGCACAGCAAAGGTTCAGAGTTCTCCCCAGGAGAAAAAGCACAACAGAAATGCAGATGTCTACGCTAAAACAAACAAGTAAACCCAGCTCAGGTTCATGTATGGAGGGCTGAAACACAACAGTGTAAACAGTGTAGGCTCCATGACTATAGCCAAACTCTATGGCAAATGTGGTCCGAGAGCTGCCCCTCACTCTCACCCTACAGCCTGGGAGCACACCCAGCCCTGCAGGGCCGTTAAGGAGCACTGTCAGTTACTATGAAGCACCCATTGCTGAAAGAGCATTACAGAACTTCTGAGGAAACAATGCGGCTACCTTAATCCTGTACTTATGATTATGAGCACAGAGGATCAAGACACTATGAAGCTCAGAGGATAAGTGTGAAAGGAAAGAGTCAACGTTCACAGATCAATGCCACCCTGCACCCAGTATCTACACCAATGGAAAAACTGAGCAAACCCTCAACTCTTTTACAGCTGACACTAAAAATGTTCTCTCATTTTTTGTATAGATTTGTCACTTCAAAAAAAATTCTACAAACTACAGCCCGGAGTTAAGAACCACTCACAACCATAAGGGCTGATGTATGAAGTTAAAGGAAGGCTGCCAGCCAAGTGGTCACTTGAGGCACTGCTCACTGAGGGGCCACAGCACTTACATGTCTAGACAAACAATTGAACTTGAGCGTGCTTTAGAAAGAATGACTTCCAGGAAAACCAGGCTTCCAAAATTCCTAAATTTATATTTATTGAATGATCATGTATTCCAAGTGTTAGACAAAAAACCCTGCTATACTAAGCTAAGTACTTTGGACTTAAGTACTTCAAAGGGAAAACTTATGAACCCTATTCACAATCACTGTTGTAGTAGTGCCGGTCAGTCAAAGCCTGACCACAGTACCATGCCACAGACGTCACGGGGTACAGGAAAGGAAAGTTTCAGAATGCTCTGGGAACCTTCCATTCTTCCTTCCTTCCCCCCACCCCCGCCCCCAAGGCTGGTACTGAGGCGAGCTCAGGGACCCATGAGGACCATAATTCTCTTAGTTTGAGAATTACCAACTCAAGGATGCTCTGATAGTGATGTACTAACTCACATTTACACTAAAGTACTCTAAGGAGGGTGGTAGCAATATGGAAGAAAGAAACCTGGCTCCATGTACGCATGCTAAGGTCTCTAAAGAGAGCTGGAATTCACACAATAGAAAACATGCTTAAGTATGCAAATCTGATGTCACTCACTCTCACCTTTGCTAGAGTCTTTTACTACAATGTCAGAGATTTCAAACAGTTTGAGAGGAAGGGGCATCTTCCGGTTTGCTGCAATGGTCTTCAGAAGGCCAGGAAGAAGGGTAGTGCGCGCCACCTACAGGAAAAGATGGGAATTCACACTGACTCAAGAACTGGCAAACTAAGGAGTAAAGGAGACAAAGCTGGCCAGCTTCCTGGCTTCAAGGAAAACTTTTGGAAAGGGCACTATCTTTTTATTTTTAAATTCTCAAGTCCAATTCACTAAAAGAAAAAATATTCTCCATTCCAAATTGACAAAATAAATACCAATAAATATAATTTATACAGTAAGAAGCAAATATAATGATTACTTCTATCTAAAGATTAGCTATTCCATTATAATTTTTAAAACTAAACTAGGTTTTCAAGGTTGCACATATGCAAATTTTTATATTCTGCCTCCTTTCACAAAGTAATTGAAATAGCTCAGGCTGGACTCCCAAATGCTCACATTCAGCCTATACTTGGTTCTTACATGCTTTGAGCTGGCTGGCTCAATCCCTCTTACCTGAATTTTCCACCTCATAATTGACTTTACTTACTATTCTCTACTTTCTCATCCACAGTAACTGATAGGTAGATAGATAGATAGATAGATAGATAGATAGATAGATAGATAGATAGATGTAGTTTTCTGATCCTAACAGTAAGAATTGCTTGGATAACATCATTTAAAGACAGTCTGAGGGGCCCACCAAAATCCTGTGTCTCTAGCCCACCATGGGGTACACATGGAATCCCAGCACTTGGGAAGCTGAGGCAAGAGGAAGACTGTCCCGTGCTCACAATGAGTCAGGGAGATACAGTGAGTACCAGGCCAGAAAGACTATCTCTCAAACAAAGAAGCAAAGTGGTTTCTTTGTATTTAGCTGTTAAATCTGTTTTTTAGTTCTTGCGTTCTAGTTCCCTCCTTTCTATAGAGGATGTTCCAAGATGCTGTAGAGATGTATGGAGATTGGAGGTAGAGGCTTCATAATAGTTTGAAGCCCACCTGAGCTAACTAAGTGACTTAGGGTTTCTATTGCTGTGATAAACACTATGACCAAAGCAACTTGGGAAGAAAAGGATTTATTTCACTTTACTATTCCAGTTAACAGCCCACTGTGGAGGGATGTCAACACTTTAATTCAAGCAGACCAGGAACCTAGACTCAGGAACTGAAGCAGAGGCCATAGATGAGTGCTGCTTACTAGCTCGTCCCTCGGGGCTAGCTTGTTCCTCAGGGCTAGCTCATGGCTTTTTATCTCACCTAGAACCACCAGCCCAGGGGTGGCACCACCCACGGTGAACTAGGCGCTCCTCCATCAACTGTCAAGAGAAATCACCATAGGCTTCCCCAGGGGGCAATCTGCAATCTGCTGAGAGCATTTTCTTCATTGAAGATCCAAAGCAAAAACAAAAAAGCTCTAAATTCATTTTTAAGTTTGTCATTCTCCTCAGTATAGTGGAAATATCCACACTTATCAATGTTTTTAATACACATAACTCTTATTTGCTTAGTCCAAATCCACCAGCAACATAAAAATTTAAAACCTGAATCTGGACAAACTTTCAGCTCTAATTTATAAGAAATATAGGAGAGTGCTAGGATATATTCAGCAAAATCATAAATGTGGAAAGCCTGCAGAACAAAGGGCCCATATTTTTAAACAAAGTAAAAGAAAAGAATTTTGTCAGAAAGATGACAAGGTGGGGAACAAATGATCGACTAATAACATATAGACTACGCCTAAGCAATCAGTCACCTCTAATGTACAACCTCAAAGGAATCCCAACTGAAAAGAGACAGCTGGGAAGTCTTACACAGTGACAGCCATTTGAAGACCTGTTAACCTGGGGACAAGTGAGAATACTACACAATCTTATTTATAATAATTGCAATAAAAATTTACATGTTTTTACTTGCAAATAGTATTTTTCTTCTCCTGCCCATTCTATAAAACATCTACTGTCAGAGAAGAACACAAAGTTAAGAATTACATAGAGGGGCTGGCGAGATGGCTCAGTGGTTAAGAGCACCGACTACTCTTCCAAAGGTCCTGAGTTCAAGTCCCAGCAACCACATGGTGGCTCACAACCATCCATAATGAAATCTGATGCCCTCTTCTGGAGTGTCTGAAGACAGCTACAGTGTACTTACATACAATNAAAAGATTTTTGAGTTGAATTAACTGCACACTGTATTTTATAACATAACAAATAACAGAGAGGCAAGATTTCTGTACATATCCTTCCTTAACGGACCTCTTCTGGTGTATCTGAAGACAGCTACAGTATACTTACATATAAAAAATAAATAAAAAAAAAAAAAAAAAAAAAAAGAATTACATAGAAAAAGAACATGCTTGTACCCGAATTATAAGCCACTTCAACCATAAGTAAGTACAAACCTGTACTCTGCTAGGTAAAGCAGGGGTAATACAGAAGCTGCCCATGCTAAAGGACTCTTGAGTATGCTAAGCAAGCCACAGCTATGTACAGTGGCCGCTGAGGCACTTCTGATCTGCTTGTCCTCTGTTTATATAAAGTGGAGCAGGCAGTGTACAAACTCAGAGGCATATAACAGTTATAGAAATCTTGAGAAATAAAAAGTTTGTGTCACACTTGATAAATGAAACTGGGGTAGGGGGATGCATTTAGCGTAAACAAGTAAAAAATCCACTTCTATTCAATGAATAGTGCTATGAGTAAATATTAGTATAGCTCATTTGCTACAGTAGGTAGTTCTATAAATAAAACTCAGAATTTAGCAGGGCGTGGTGGCACACGCCTTTAATCCCAGCACTCGGGAGGCAGAGGCAGGTGGATTTCTGAGTTTGAGGCCAGCCTGGACTACAAAGTGAGTTCCAGGACATCCAGGGCTACACAGAGAAACCCTGTCTCCAAAAAAAAAAAAAAACCCTCAGAATTTTAAGTGTAAGCATTTCCAGGTCCTGTAGGATTTTCTAAAAACTAACCCAGCATCTACCTTTTACACAAGGCCCATGAGAACCAAGAGAACCAAGGCCCATGAGAGAACCAAGGCCCATGGAAACTATCGCAGATCACTACTGAGGTTTCTCTAGTGTCAAGTTTCCTAAACCCAGATCCTTTGGTTCTAAGATTTTTCAAACATGAAGAACTGCATATGCAAGAAAGCAAGCCAGAGTTCACATACATCGGAAGACAGTCAGCTATTAGCAAAGCTGTTATAACTTGAAATGCACATCTACAGCTAACATCCTAGTCCATAGTCTGAATCATTTAACACAACTGCTAGTGCAGGACCATTCCATTTAAGTCTTCCTAAACTCTGTAAGAAACTGCCAATAAACTCAAGAGGACAATGAAAGCCACAAAGAACAGTCGTTAGAAACTGGCAGGATGGCTTGCAGAGAGACACGGAGTGCATTTTTAATCCGTCTACTACAAATGAATGGGAAAGAGAGGAAGTAGGAATTTTAAGTAAATATCAATTATAACGTGAAAAACACAGGTCAGCGTGGCTAAGCCAGCAAGATGTAACAAGGAAGACTAGGCTGGGAGCAGGGGGAGGCGGAGGGCAGGGGGAGGAGGAGGAGGCTTTGGGAGGGGAAACCAGGTAAGGAGATAACATTTAAAATGTAAATGAAGACAATATCTGATAATAAAAAAAAGAAAAGAATGGGCTGAATGTGAGCACTTGGAAGTCCAGCCTGTGCTATACAATGAGTTCCAGGACAACCTGGGCTACAGTGAAAGACACCATCTCAAAGACAGAAATAATAATAATAATATATTTTTAAGCAAGCTAACTGCACTGTCTGGTTAATAATTAATAGTACATTTGCTTACCAAGCACAAGGCTCTGGGTTCAATACTAATATATACACAGAGAAAGAGAGACAGAGAGGCAGGGGGAACCAACTCCAAATTATCTACGGAAAGTTCATTAAAATGTTCTAAGGATTCCCCTGAGGTATAAGTGAAGAGCGCTTCCCTAGGTCACTGACCACAGACGACTTTTACCCCAGTTCCTACCTGGAACTCCGCGGTTTTGGGATTACTTATGTGGACTGCCTTTGTTGCAGAGATATCCAGGCCAAGTTTGTCAGCAATATCTTCTTGGGAGCACTAAGAACATGTCAAATAGATTAGTACAGGGCAATGCCTAGCTCCAAGTTTAAAAGTATTTCATGCTCTCAGTTTGCTCTATAAAATTCAGTAAGTTAATAATAACCCAAGAATTTGATCTAATAAGTTTTAACAATTAATAATTCACCACTTGTAGTTCACCTAGTTTAGGCTCACAGAAGATACAATGACTATGAATAGCTCTCTTATGAGGAGTTGTAGCCACAACAGGGAGCTACTTAATGTCTCCTGTAGAGATGGGGGTTTAGCCCACACCCAGGTCCTCTCTGCAGTAGGTCCCCACTAACCTTTCCCGTCTAAGCTCCTAATTCCTCCCTGTTTTCTGAGCATTATACTTTTACCTGCCTTTACCCAAATATCACTGTGCCAGCACCACACAAAGCAAACCCAAGGCTCTACGTAAGGGACTGCTCTTTAGCTCTTCAAGAAAGGTGTCTCTAGAGGGACCAGTCAGAGAGCCCTCTCTCGGTTTCCCCAGGGTTTTCTGGTTACTAGTGCAATCCCAGGTTAAGTCTGCACTGATTTGGGGCAGAACTGTGCAACTAGGAGAATTCACATGGCTCAGTGTTCTTTGAAATGCTGCCATTTAACTCCCCCTGCACATAACCCATATAGCTCTCTTAGGAACAAAGAAACTACTCAGTTCTTACCCACCTCAGAATCTAGAACAGCAGGCACATGTTACAGCAGACTCACTACTAGATCCAACAAAATAAGGATCAAAATTTAAAGATACTGTATGTCCAATGACTGACAGAGTGCTAAAACATAATAAAATGAAAAATAATCAAGTGATAAAAGTTGGTGCCATCAGCTTACTAGAGTCTTTCTAACTTTAGGACAATATTGCTCACTGAACTGCTCAGGCCTCCACAGCACTTAAAAGTAAAGACGCCTGTTTTTTATCAAGTACTGTACCAGGAACTGAAAGAAGGTAAACCAACTGCCAGCTCACCTGAGGGGAATTTTGTCTTCTCTGCATGCTAATGCCTGCGCTGGCAACTCCTGCCTTAGCTCACCTGAGGGCCAGGATGGCAGGGAACTTACCATCCTACCTCAGGCTCCCAAGTATTGTATCATATATGTGCTAGTATGCACCTCCATACCCAACTTTGCCATGCTTTCTTGAAAAGGTATTATACTCTATCAGAACAGAGCCCCATAGCTGCTGTGCTGGAGGAAAGCCTGTTCCATACTGAAAATGGCACTTTCTGCAGAGCAGAACAGAGTCTTGCTACAAAATTTTGATACATTGTGATCAGTTAATTTAAAAAAAATGTATTTACGTGTTACCCACTTTCAACCACAGCTACTTCTGTCTGTGTGAAAGAAAAAGGCTTTCCAGTATATATGAATGACCCTGTGCTTCACAATAGTGATGGAAAAAAAGGGAGACAATCAGAAACAGTTTTCATTAAGAGTTCCTGAAGTGACAGTAGCTCAGGCCCAGGAAGGAAGATGTTCTTAAATATCAGCATTTACGTGTCTTTATAATAGGACGATAACACATACAAAACCGAAAATCATAACTAGGCTGTGGTGGTGCATGCCTTTAACCTGAGCACTCAGGAGGCAGAGGCAGGTGGATCTCTGAGTTTGAGGCCAGCATGGTATACAGAGGGAGTTCTCGGACAGCTAGGGCTATGTAGAAACACCCCCCTAATCAATCAATCAATCAGTCAATCCCCATAATCATTATAAGTGTTACTCTTAAGGTTAAAGTAGGCATTTCTAAAATTGAGTCACTTTGTAGAAGATAATAACTAGTATGCAGTGCTCAAAAGTGAACTGCTTGTTAAGAAGTCAGGGAGCAGCTTTGGAAGACTGACTGTCACTCCTATGCAAACTGGATGTGGCAATACAGACCAGCAATGCTAAGTTCTGTTTATAAAAAACACAACTTTATAAAAATTTTAATGATTTGTTTATTTTATGCATATAGGTATTTTGTCTGCATGAGTGCCTGGTGCCTACCAAAGCCAGAAGAGGCCATCGGATGCCCTGAGACACTGTGGGTGCTAGAGCTTGAACCTGGGTTCTCTGCAAGAGTAGCCAGTGCTCTAAACCTCCAAACCAGATATCTCTTCTGCCCCTGTTAAAACTTTGAATAGAAAACTTTGTGACCACTAACACTCTAGCTCCTCGCACCTCTTCTCCCAGACGATGAATATAACTGTGTGCCTGGACAGTCGAGCTCACTGCTCAGCGTTACTCTAGTGCTACAATTCAGCACTGGAATCTTAGGCACATGCCTGTGGCTGTATGGGGTATGGAGGGACTGAGAGAAGTTACTCTAACTGCTGTGGAGGACAGGAACCGTCCTGAGAAGAATTGGTACCACGTGCAAACAGCTGAGTGCAGAGTAAACCCTCCCTGGACAGCAGCCTCTAGCAGAAGGCAGCTTATGTACTCCTGCAAGATACACGGGACTAAGTTACAGAATCAAAAAGCACCATCAGAGGCAGTGAGGAGTACTGGCCTAAGTGGTAAATGCAGTTAATTTGGGGAAGAAAACCAGAGTCACAAGTAGAGAGGGGAACATGAGTACTTACTCTGTATTTATAAAGTTGAAATCTTTCAGGATGAGGGTGTGTTGATTCCTACTGTCACTTATGAACTTTAAAAACAAAGGCATTTCTCATTGCTAAATTTAATATTTCAATGTGTATAAAATGGTGACTGCTCACAATGGAAACAAAACATCTGCATATGGATGACATGGAACTCTTAAGCTCAGCATACACGAGAAGAGGCCAGGGTCAAGCAGTAGTCACGCAAAGGCCTGATTCGCATCATGACTCTGCTGTGTGCAGTATGTCAGCTACTCGACTTCAGCTTCAAGCTTCCTCCTGGGTACAGTGCCTGCTAACAAGTCCTGACGCATAGCAGTCCTGTAACTACTCTAAAGGTTAAGAACTTCAAGCTGGGGCTGCGGGCCAGGGAGACAGGCCACTGCCCCATCCAGTTTGTTAAATCAAGCTAACTGCAATATCCAAAACCTGTAGTCTGGGTACCACAGATAGTCTCTGCCAGAGAAACCCACTGACAGCACACACACTTACTTCTTCCAGTGGTCAGCCTGAGCAGGGGGAGGGGAGTCCCTTCTGATTCTGTAATAACATTCATTTCCTGATTTAGGCCTTTTATGTCAGCTTTTCAACTCGAAGCAAATGTTTGTGAACATGTTCAAAGACAAATAAGTCTAATGTGGAACAGTTCCTAAGACCTTAACCAGGGAGGTATCTAGTGAGTACAGCCACAACCAAATTAAGACCAAATATTCCAACCTAACAAATCTTTTATGAAGTTCAATGTGCACCTTCTACACTTACATCAAACACAAAGCACGTGGTCATCTCACTGGGACTTTCTGTTTCTAGGCCTTCATGGTCTTCTATGACTACAAAAAGAAATACTTACAGTTTTTCTTTACTGTAAACTGTATGATGTCAAGAAACAGAGTTTCTCTTTTAGTATCTTTAAGTTTCAGCAGTCTAGACTTTATAGATTCAAGTAAGGAATCATACAATACACAATTCAGGAATTCCAAGGAAACACTCAGCCGGATAGAAGTGAGCTGAAGACGTACCAGAGCAAAAGTCAGTGCTTCGGTGAAGCCAGCCGCAGCCATGTCAAGTCTGAGGAGCTCTGTGAGCTTGTTGAGAGGAAACTGAGGGAAGAGCAATATACCATGACATCTCCCCACTTGGTTCTCTTAAACAGATTCATCTGGAAAATACCATTACAAGGAAACAAACTCCCCTCTGTCTAGCACACTGCTAACATTACCACTCCACTATCCCCTCTGTCTAGCACACTGCTAACATTACCACTCCACTATCCCCTCTGTCTAGCACACTGCTAACATTACCACTCCACTATCCAACAGCCTTCCACCCCACGTCTCCCACACAGCTTCTGCCTTTAGGCCCAAGAAGAGAAACTGAATCTTACGGTTAGAGTCAACCAGAGCTCCACACTGGAAACACGTCCTTCTTTACAGAGCTAGTCACCACAGGCTCTCAACTCACTCTAATCATCTGGGCATCTGTTCTGTATCCTTCCCCATAACAAATGCCTCTCATAGCAAAGTACATCCAAATGCTGTTTAATTCCCAGGTCCTGTTTGTCTCCAAGCCTTCCTGGCATTCAATAATCAGTTGCTAACAATAGGGCTGTTTATTCGAGGGTGCAATCTTACTTGATTAGCTATGGTGTATGTTTTCGGCAGAGTCATCTGAATGTTGTTATAGCCATAAGCAATAGCTGCATCCTCCACAATGTCACATGCATGGATGACATCTGCTCTGGTTGGAGGAATTTCAACCTCAATCTGATTGCCGTCACCTATGACTTCTGACTTCAGACACATCCTGGTCAGGAGCTTGGCAAGATTTGCAGGAGTTTCTCTAAAAAACAATGGCCAGGCCATAAGCTTCACTGGAGTGTGTAAAACATGCTTATATCCTGCTTTAAGATAGGGATAGGTTTCTACCTGAAATAGTAGCCTTTCTTTCCGAGTTCTGCTAGGTATCAAATATCCTAGCATACTATCGACACTCTCTCAAAAAACCAAAAACCTCACTGTATACTTTATGCTTCAACTCTCTTCTCTCCCACCATAAAGACGTTTCAAAGCATACCTGATTCCAACTTTCTTGTTAATTAAATCAGCTCTCACCATCTCCTTTCTGTAAGGCAGCTCCTGAGAGAGAGGAAGTTTGACATCAATTATCCCCCATCACATGCCACTTTCTAGTCTCTCTCGTTCACTCAGTTGTTGCAGCTTTATTACCCAGCCAAGAGACTGTTCTTAGAGCCACACACTGAAATAAACCTGAGGTCTTTAAACATTATAATCAATTTGTTACATCTGACTCATATATGAATAGTCTATGTCCTAATTATTTTTTAATGCTTGGGTCAGCCAGATGGCTGAGTGGGTAGAGGAGCTAGCTGCAAGTCTGATGACCTGAGTTCAATCCCCAGGACCGACATGATAGAAGGAGAGGGGTCTCCTACAGACTGTCCAGTGACTTCCACTTCAGTGCTGTAGTTTACACGCTCTAAATAAACACAATCTATTATTATTTACTTATTTACTCTTTTTATTTATTTATTTATTTATTTATTTATTTATTTATTTATTTATTTGGAGATGATTGATTGATTGATTGATTGATTTGGAGATGAGGACTGAACCTAGGATCTTATGTTTGCTAGGCAAGTCCTCTACCACTGAGCTAAATAAATACCCAAACCCCACGATTAATTTTTTTTAAAGAGCAAATTTCTTTGTTATCATTTCCCATGTGGAAAAATACTATGATGTCTCCAGACCTTCCTACCAATCTGTTCCAGAAGACAGTAGAAGTGGGTGGGAACACTTCATAAATTGGCATTGGCTCTCCTTCAAATGGCATGGAACCTTACTACAGTAAGTGAAAACTCACATGCATAAACCTAGGGCTATCCAGTACCTTTGGAAATAGCTTATGAACACTAATCCTCAACACCCTCAACACTTAAACATTAATGAGAGTGTGCATGCATGAAATAATGAAGGCACAGACAGAGTCTAACACCAAAGCTCACTGTTTATCACCTATCTTCAAAACCTTACTCCATTCTATAAAGTAGCAAGTCTCATGAAAGACAACAATCTCCATTCATGGTGTTTGTTAAAATCCTGTATTTCTTTTTCTTCTCTCTTTTTTTTTTCCTCGTTTTTCAAGACAGGGTTTCTCTGTGTAGACCTGGCTGTCCTGGAACTCACTCTGTAGACCAGGCTGGCCTCGAACTCAGAAATCCACCTGCCTCTGCCTCCCAAGTGCTGAGATTATGCCCCGCTTATGTTTTTTCTTTTTAAAAATTGATTCTTTTTCACTGAAGACAGTGTCCCAGCCACNTGGAACTCACTCTGTAGACCAGGCTGGCCTCGAACTCAGAAATCCACCTGCCTCTGCCTCCCAAGTGCTGGGATTAAAGGCGTGCGCCACCACTGCCCGGCTAAAATCCTGTATTTTATATAAGGAAAAAGGACCCTCCCTCGGGGTGTTGAGCTCTGTGGACCTCAGAGCTGCTCTAGGATAGGTTTAAGAGAGAAAAAAAAATTCACAAATACCCAGCACTCCTTTTCAGAAAGCCCACTATTTTAAATTTACAAAAGTACTCTTCATCATATAGATGCCTTCATGAGACTGTTTACACAGGAAAAAGCAAACAAAATTTTAAAGCATACTCTCTTCCTCTTTACAAAAATATATAATTTTATTAAATCTTGACAATTCCTCACATTAAAAAAGAAAAGAAGCTTCAATGGAGAGAAGGCTAGGTGGCTGCCACTCTTCCACAGAGCCCATGTTAATTCCCAGCATCTACAGATAGGCCACAACCAACTGTTAACTCCAGTTCCAGGAGATCTTATGTCCTCTTCTGGCCTCTGTAGGCACTGCATGCACACATAGCGCACGTATACAAACAGAAAGAAAACCAATACACATAAAATACTTAAAATATTAAAACACAAAAAACCAAAAACCAACTTTCTTCAAATCAAACATTTAAAAAAATCATTATAAAGTTGTTTACACCTGGGTCACAGCACTGAGGGCTGAAGCAGGAGGCTCGTGAGTTTGATACCAGTCTGGCTATATTCATTTTTGGTCTCTGAAAAACAAAATAAAAAGCAACCACAACTTCTTCCTCTGTGCCCATATACAGCCTTGGAATGCAACACTGCAGATTTACCCAACAGAGATGGTCCCTATTTCTCCACCATCGGGCTGGGTGTCCTGCTGGGAGACCACTGGACGGCTCCCTTCATGCAGGCAGCCCTGAAACATCATCTTTAAACAAGCTTTAGCCCTTTTTGGTCCCTCATCTCACCAAAGTAGTTGCTGCTCCCCGAGCTCTACCCTGACACCCACGAGGCCATGTCCCAGTGAAAGCTGGGCTCGCTCCTTCCTTCCTTCCTTTCTTCCTCTCTCTCTCCCTCCTTCCCTCCCTCTTTCTTTTTTTCTTTCTTCTTATTTTGGTCTGTTATAACTAACAATCACTGTTAAAATGCAAATCAAGTAAAAGTGTGGTTCTGTAGTATAGTCCTTGCCTCCCATTTGTGGTAGCCTGGGTTCTATCCACATTATAAAAAGCCCAAACATAAACTACAAAAATCTCTACACCCATACCCAGAAGCTGACACTGTAATTTCAGCTCTATGGTCACATACTCACTTTCTCCATGATAATCTAGATAGGAGGCTGGGGCAGCAAAATGGCTCAGTGGACAGAGGTGCTTTACAGCACAAGCCTGGCAACTCAGGTTCTGTCCCCAGAATCCACATAAAGTAGATGGACAGAATGATTCCAAAGTTGTACACTGGTCTCCAGAGGTACACCAGATGTTACCACATGCACACACATGTGCACACGTGTGCACATGCGCACACGCACACACACACACACATGCACACACAAGAGCAAAATGTTTTAAAGAATACCATGCTAAACACTAATGTTTCTAGGAAGGGTAACATTTGTATCAAGCTACTTTACTGTCTGGAAGGAAGTAGAGAAAGGCACTTCCCACCAAGTCTAATGACTTAAGTTCCACTTCTGATACCCACATAGGAGGAGACAATTAACTTCTATAAACTATGCAGAACATAGTCACTGCATACATGTAATTAAAGTACTGGACAGCTCAGGGGTTAAGAGTACTGGACCCAGGTTAAGAGTTTCAGCATCCACACAGCAGCTCGCAACCCTCTGGAACTCCAGTTCCAGGGATCATGTGCCCTCCTCTGGCCTGCTTCAACACCAGGCCCACAGCACACATGATGCCTACAGGCAAAATACTCAGATACTTAAAATTTTTAAAAATTAGTTAAAAAAAATTTTTATGTTCTGATTCACTTCACACGTGACAGGAGGGAAAAAGGAACACAAGTTGATCAGAGAATGGTGTCACTGGTCAGAATCACAGCTACAAGACTGCTACTGCCATTTAATACTTTAATGTGGATGTGGTAGCATACTTTAGTTCTTGGGGAGAGAGGCAGGAGGATCATGAATTCAAAAAGTAGTTTTAGCTACACAGTGAATTTCAGGCCAGCCTCAGTTACAAAACAAGAACATGTCTAAAAAGCAACCAAAAGAAATTAAGAATAGCCCGGCATGGTAGCACACACCTTTAATCCCAGCACTTGGGAGGCAGAGGCAGGTGGATTTCTGAGTTCAAGAACAGCCTGGTCTACAGAGTGAGCTCCAGGACAGCCAGGGCTATACAGAGAAACCCTGTCTTGAAAAAAAAAAAAAAGAGAGAGAATACTAGTTTGGATGTTTTCTACCAAGACCCCATATTTAACATTAACTGTGCTTACTTCTCAACCAGTTTGAACAAATTCAGAATTACACTACAGTGACAGCCTTCAGCAATTACAGACTCCAATGTGAACATCCTAACTAGATCTGTAGAACTGAGTAGCCACAAAAGGGAGAGACTATAAACCACTCAGTTAACTAGTTAATAACAAGACAGGCCATAGAATTATGACGCTATGTAATACACTGTGAGACAGGTACAGTCAGGTTCCTGCACTTAAATCCGCAACACTTACCACTCACGATCTCCCCACAGATAGGCAGCACACCACCCACCCTCAAAAGGGTGAGACACTGAGAACTAAATCCATGAGACACAGTGCAGTGCGTGTAGCAAGGGACAGGTGAATCAATCAGCAGAGAGAAGCAAACACTCAACAAGCACCACCACCACCACCACCACCACCACCACCACCACTACTACCACCATCATCTTTTAAGAACTTACTGGAAAGGTACTAGATTTTCCATTAGGAGAAACTACTTCAACTGCTTCAACTCTAAAAAAGAAGAAAAAAGTCAGAAATAAAATATTTATGAAGATAAATGAGCTATAAATTCTTAAAATACATATGATTAATAACTATTCTGTTTCATAACTACAGCCTTGACTCATTCGATCTCTCACGTCCTAGCATCACTGTTTTGACCAATCTTCCTATATACACTAGATACAAGACTATGCTTCCATTCTGGGTCCCAAAGCTCCCTCCTGCGTCCCCTGCAGCAGTGGCCACTTAGAAAGCTTACTCCCAGTGTGTAAAGCATGCATCCTGCATGGACTCTTGCACAGCACTGATGTACACCTGCCTGCACAGCGTTGATGTACACCCGAAGCTTTACCAGGATGTTATAGTGAAAGACAAAAATAAATCCCTGAAATGCAAATTATAAAAAACAAGAAAACTGGTACAGCCTATGTAACTTCAGTCATTTTTATTACTATATATTTACTATGAATTATAACTAAGAGTCTAGAATAAGCTGATGCTAATACATCACATTAATAATAAGGACACACAGCTTTTTCATACACTTCTACACCTGTTTAGCTATTCCTCCATCTTTACATCCTCAAATCTAGTCCTTAAATACTACTTAAGTTTCACTGCCTCCATGAGGCCTTGCCAGACTGACCTTACAAACACCAGACAACAACCAAAAGACTGAACAATTTCCATTCTGCATACTGTTTAGAGCTATGTCATCTCCTCAGATGTGTTCTAGCTACAGGAACATATTTGATCCCGTGTACTGACAGACATTAGTGGTACCCTGAAGCTAAACACAGAATAAAACATGTGCCTCATAAGGATTTTTTTAAAAGACTTACTTTTTATGTATGAATGTCTTGCCTGTACATATATATGTACACTACATACATTGCTAAAATTAGTACAGGGAGGGAGGCCTTAGACCCTTGGCTTCAGAGCACAGGCAAATGATGGTGCTGAGTGAACTTACGTAAACTGATTTTCACAGTGTTCACTGAACATGGTGACAATAATGTCAAGCACGATTTTTGCCTGCAAAAGGAAAAATACAAATATTATGGTAATATATAATATATTCTCATTCAATTCTAACGTAATAAATATTTACTATAACTTAGTCTTCAAACGTCTAATAATGAACCCTTACATACACATTCTAAGAAAGGAAATAGAATAAAAACATAGGAGCAGGCTCATTCTTATCTTCAGGTGTTCTCTATTTACGCAGCTCTCTGAGAGTTACAATCCATGACTGAGACAAATCGTTTAGTTCCCCCACCCCAACTCTGGATTATGAGGTTTCAAAAGAGACAAATGGCTAGTTACTGGAGTAAATGTTATCAATTTCATAAGTCTCTGGAGCCAGACTGTTGGAATCTGGCTCAGCCCCTTACTAACGACACGACTGTGGATGATCTAGTTTATTCTCTCTCCATCTCAGTCCTCTCACTGGCTAAGTGGACAAACTAAAACTTTCTACTTTTGGTAGCTATAAGAATGAATGCATAAATATAAAGCATATGGGACATCCCTAATAAGTAGTAAGGGCCAGATACATTCTTAAGGTAAAACCAATCCTTATAGGGAAGTGGGGTGTGAAGAGACAACTTCAGTTCTGGGAAATCTGGAGCTGTTTTTTTGGCTTCTACAGTGACCAGGCATTATGTAGTGCACATATAAACATGCAGGCAAGTCACTCATAGACATAAAATAAATATGGATTTAAAGGTTAAAAAATATAGTAAAATCTGTATTACTTTGACAATAATACTAAAGGCAACCATCACAGATAAGAGATAGAAACCACATGCCTACAACAGTCCCCAATGTGGCAGCTGCAGGTGAAAGTCCCTGCAGGTCCTACTTCTACATGCAACCTCCTACTGTTACAGACTCTCTCTTCATCTGCCCACTGCCCACTCTCTTGGCTTTACTTACCATGTATGAACACATGAAATATCACACAACAAAAAGTTTTCCTAGCACTCAAATCCTACATTTGTAGTACCTGCAAGAGGGACAGCCCCTGTTCCAGTTGCTGGAGGACCAGTATGAAGATCAAGCTGCATGTCTGCGACATATGAGCAGAAGCAGGTAGGGGGCTGGTCCCCACCAGGTACTTCAGTCTCTGGAGTTCCCACCTATTCTAACATTTTATACTATAAAATCAGTCTTGGCCCACAAGCAAACTATATTTTGTCTGGCATTATAAAAAGGTGAACAAAAATTTTACTTACCTTAGTGAAGTCAGTCCCTGTGCATTCAATAAATATATTCCTAGTATTTACTGTTATTTTTGAATGATTCCCTATAAAACAATAACAACAAAAATTTCAGAGATATGACATGATACAAACCACAATTTTTTAAAAAATCACATTTTAAACTTAGAAAACAATTGAAATATGTTAGAAGTAAGGAGATATACATTTTTTGCCTTTGATTTTTATAGATAGGGTATTATTAGCCTAGGTCAATCTAGAATTCACTATACAGCTCAGAGCACAGTGATCCTCCTGCCTCAGCCTCCCAAATACTAGGATTATAGACATAAGCAAACTATGCCTAGCTATAGGGTATGTAACATTTTCCTTTTACGATTCTTTAGTGTACATGTGTGAAGGTCAGAGAAATTCTTGTAGGAATCAGTTCCCTCTTCCCACCACATGGGTTCCAGGGATCAAGCACAGCTCAGCAGGTGTGGAGTCAAGCGCCTTTACCTTCCTGGGCCACGACACCAGATCTGAGATAGGAGACTTTTAAGTTCCCAGTGCAAGTTGGAAAATACAGATAATCCTCACTATCTTTGGGCATAATCGCAAACAATGCCAGTACTAGGGAAGGAGAAGCAGGTGGACTTCTGTGAGTTCAGGGCAAGCCTGGTCTAGACACAAACTCTAGGACAGCCAGGGCTTTATAGAGAAGCCCTGTCCCAAAATATAAACAAGTAACAACAAAAAGATAACTAAGGCTTAGAAAGGCTAAACTACCTGGTCACCACAAACTATGAAGCCACAGGTGAAGGTCAGTTTGGATCTAGTTAACTAGGAGGTCGGCATTCTTGACCATTCAAACTGCAGGCATCTGCAGTCTCAAGAGTTCTTTCTCATCCTGTGTCAGCTAAGCCAGCTCTGACTGCCCCAAAGACATCATTATACTGAGAAAACACATTTAAACTGCTTTATAAACACTTTTTCCATAAAGGAATTAAAAGAATTAAGAGTACAAAATGTAAATAACAGTTTAGTTTATAAAACTACAAATTAGAGTTTAGGTTCAACAAAGAGAGTTACTGTAACTAAAACATCTAAATAAAAACAAGGAAAAAAAAAAAACTCTCTCAATCCCCCTCCCCAAGGGCCATTCACTTGCCACTTGAGCCTGAGTTCAATCCATAGAACCCACACATTGGAAGGAGAAAACCAACTCTCAGAAGCTGTCCTCAGATCTCCAAACATGCCACGGGATGCATGCTCCCACACAAGCCCAAGTATGTATGCTAACAAGACACTAAAATAGCTAAACCACCAACACATCCTGAAAGAAGAGACAGAACCCAGAGTAGTATCAGAAAATACTTACATATGTATAAACATGTACAATTATGAATTAAATGCTCATCTTATATAATACAGATTATTACATAACAATCAGCAGTTAAACTAAAGGTTTTGAGAAATATATATAAAAAAAGCTATTAAAATGAAATCTAAAAAGCTGGAGAGATGGCTCAGGGGCTTAGAGTACTTGTTGCTCTTGCAAAGCATCTGGGCTCAGTTCCCAACATCACATGGTGGTTCATAACCATCTGTTTAACTCCCATTCCAGAGGATTCAATGCTATTCTTGCCTCCAAAGGAACCAGGCACACAGACACACATGCAGCCAAAACATCCATACACATAAAATAAATTTTAAAACAATTTAAATAATAAAATCTACAAAGGACCTGAGATTCAGATCTAAAGTCAATGACTAACTCACCCTACTGCGAGTTCTACAAAAGCACTAGTAAGAAGAAACTGCAAGGATCCATGTTCTTCATGAAGTGACTTACCATTTATAATTGGAGGCATTGACAGGACCACACCATTGCTGTCATAGATAACTGGATACAGGGGCTTACTTTCAATGATATGTAAATAATGTTTAAGGTGGTTGTCAGTCTAAAAAAAATGAAGTCAAACAAAAGTAGTTATTTATTTCTACTACAGCCAGCTGGCATTAATCTGAAATTTAAAAGAGTTAGAAAAACACCAAAAATGTTCTACATGACAGGAAGCTATAAACTTATAAACTTCACCAGTATAAATGGAAATCTTAATGTCTACATTCAGTCTCTCCTACCAGAGTGAGGTGAGAAACTGATCACTTTCCCAGTGTGAAAATAGATTTCACCAGCACTGCCAAGCCATTGCAAACAATATTCAGCCATCACACAATTCAGAAAGATGAGTTAAGTCACTGGTAAATTAGGACCAATGATACTATTCCTACTTGTTATTTCCAATATTACGTGATGGTTAAATCTCTCATTGTTGAGGCTCTAAGATGCTAATAATAGGGGTAGGTATTTTGCAATGGTATTCCTCATGTACACAAAATAGCTAAAAAAAAATTTTTTAATTTTTTAATGGTTTCTTTTAATTTTTTTATGTGTATTGGTGTTTTGTTTGCATGTATATCTATGTGAGGCTGTCAGATCCCCTGAAACTGGAGTTACAGCTGTGAGTTGCCATGTGGGTCCTAGGAACCAGGGTCTTCTGGAAGAACAGTCTGTGCTCTTAACCTCAGAGCCATCTCTCTAGCTCCTAAGTTTCTAATTATATAAGCATGAGTGTTAATTCAATACAAATATAAAATTAAAAAGTACAGTTTACTTAGTAGCTCTCAAGTCTTGTATCACACTAATAGCATCTCAGAGGTTCATTCCTTTAGTCTCGGCATTCAGGAAACAGGGGTCAAGGCTTATACCTAAAAGCATCTCATGATTTATTCAAAGCTATGGCACTGATGATGATGATTATGATTGTGATTTTAATAATAATAACCTTATTTGTAGGGTAAGAATAAGGACTCCTTCAAAACCACTGTTGTAAACCATGAAACTGAGAAGGAAACACATAAATGTCTATTTTATTTTTTGTTAAAAAGAAAAACAAAAGGAATACCAAGCCAGTGAGATGGCTTAGCAGGTAAAGGTACTTTCCTCCTACAAGTCAGGCAACCTGGGCTTGATCCTCAGAATCCATTCTAAAAGGAGAGAACCAACGTCCAATAGTCCTCTAATCTCTACACTGAAGTTAAGCCTGCGCACACACACACACACACACACACACTCACTCACTCACTCACTCACTCACTCACTCACTCACTCACTCACTCACTCACATAAAATCACACACGAATAAACCAGAAAACTTCTTTACCTTGTATATGTTCATTAATTCACAAGCTGTATACTCCTTGGTCTTATTTAGAGGCTTGAATTTGATATCTGAAGGACGTTTCGCGGTGTAAGTAAATGGGCCTGATAAAGTATCCAAGTCGTGAGTTCCAATAGCAACCAATGCTCTTTTCCTAAAATAAAAGAGGGAAAGGAGGAAGAAAGAGGAAATGAAAGCCAGAAATCCTAATTTTCTGAAGATAACAGAGATCATATTTTTAATTTTTATTTTAAACATTTCCTTCAAAAAGTTCATAGCTGCTACATAACATCTTTATTGCAATATAACAAATTCTCACAATCATTAAAATAGTAAGAACAAAAGTTAGTTAAACATTATGTCAACAGTGGAAGCAAATACTTTCACTAAGTACTGTGTCCTTATGATTCCTTAAAATTAGTCCAACATGGAGATGCATACATATGACATATTGTATATATATAAATCAGACACATATATAAATCATATAAAACATATAATGCAAGACAAAGCTGGGGATTTAACTAATAGTAGAACTCTTGCCTTGCATACACAAGGCCCTGAGATGGAGTCCCAGTACTGAAACAAACAAACAAACAAGCAAACAAAAAAGTATATGTGAATAAAAACTGGAATAACTATGGCTGAACTGAGCAGGATTACTAGCAAGCAGAAACGATCTATTATACAATGAGTTAATAATAAACACAGAACTACCATAATGAAATATGTGAATTCATTCAGTAAATTTAAAGTTAGACTGCCAAATCCAAGGATTAGAAAGTAGAAACCAATGAGCCCTAAAAGAAAGAAGGGAAGGAAGGAGGGAGGGAGGGAAGGAGGGAGGGAAGGAAACAGGGAGGGAGGGAGGGAAGGAGGGCCCAGGGGAAGAAGGAGGTGGGGAGGGAAGAATGTTTAATGACTAAGTCTAAAACCATAGTCTGCTACTCGTCTCCTAGCTCTCACTGCCTGTCAGACCTTCACCTTATTCCTTTAAAACCATATTCGACCTGGCTCAGGCGAGTTCGTCCCATTTTACCACCCTTGCCCACTACACACACTCTTACAATGTACAATAAACTTTCCTTCAAAATAAATTCATAGTTCGTTTATTATTTTGCTTAGTAATGATATATGTCAGCAAGCTAATACATAGATTTTTAATATAAAAAGACTGAGAACGTTACTTGAAGCCCTAGGGACATGTGTATACTATCTGAGCAAAGACATGTTATGAAGGGAACCAAGTCTGACTCATAATTTTAAGCATTTTTCACCAGTGAAGAAAATATCTAGAATTCTCCTCTAAACTGTCCCTAGCCCATCCCTTATATAACACATCACACACACACACACACACACACACACACACCCCACACACACCCCTCCAAGTCAGTGCACTTTGACAAGCTTCAATTATTAAGAAATGATAATTTGCTTTTATATCATTTATCAGTTTTCTAGTCTATTTAAGAATATGCAATATAACCATCCATCAATATTATCTTTTGAACAAATTAACTTGTTTCAAGATCCACACAAAGTATCTAAAACTAGGGTTTCTCACCATTAATAAATATGTAGTTTTCTTTGCTGTTGTTTGTTTAGACAAGTTCTACCTACAGTCCTGGCTGGCTTTCAACTAGGCTAGCCTTAAACTTAAAACAAACTCCATGCAACTGTCTCCTACGTGCTAGGATTAAGATATGTACCACCATCCCTGGCTATACCACTCATTACGCCCTGCCCCCCTTTTATACTGGGTTACCTAGACTGGCCTCTAACTCAGAGATCTACCTGCAGAGGATTACCCTCCTTTATTGTTAGAGTTTGGAGATAAAAGGTTTAAAGATCACTGCACTAGAGAAACACCACACAGGAAGTAATGTGCCATAGAAGCTCAGCAAGACTCAAGCTAAGGTTCCTGCCTAACCAACATGAAGGAGGCCCTGAGGAATGGTTCACAGCACCACCAAAAAGGACAAGTAAGTTCAGTCACTTAAGTTCAGGTTGCTTCTATTTATTTGTTTTTCCAGGGTTGTGATCAAGCCTAGGTCCACACTACATGCTAGGTATATGTCTGCCCCTGTTCAAGTTTTATGTATCAACATTTAATTATACTTATTCAAAATGTGGATCAAGTAAAGAAACTTTTCCATTTTTTTAAATGACAGACTATCCTTCAAATTGCCATGGTTTGTACTTGGTAATCCATTAATAACTATCTGAACCAGGTTGAGGGCATATAGCTCAACAGTAGAATATTTAGCACACAAAAGAACCTTGATTTGACTCTCAGTTCATAAACAAATCATACTTAATAAATATTTTTAAAATGATTTGAACAGAAAGAAAATAATCAAGAAACCTTCTAGGAATAAAAGTCCTCTATATGCCACACATGCACCATTCTTGAGATGTTTGTCTTTATTCATGCTTTGCGTGTACACCTGAATACACAGACATACACAGCCATGTGCAAGCGCCCAAGGAGCCGGGCGGCTGCAGCTGACTGAGAGCTGCAGTTACAGCAGCATGACTGCACACTATACCACGTGGGTGCAAGAACAGCAATCCTCTAAGCACTGCACCATCTCTCCAGCCCAGCACAGCAGATGTAAACAGTACCAAGTATCTGCCCATGTCCAGTACAGCAAAGTGAACCTCTCTCATTATATAGTTTAGAAATGTTCTGAAAAATAATCTGTAGAAGGTAGTGTGGTGGTTTGAATGACAATGGTCCCCATAGGTTCATATGCTTGAATCCCTAGTCCCCAAGTAGTGGAAATATTTGGGAAGGATTAAAAGGTATGGCCTTACCGTGTGGATACTTCATTCTTCCTTACAATGAGGAACAAAATACCCATGAAAGGATATAGGTACAGAGACAAAATTTAGAGCTAAGATGAAAGGATGGACTATCCAGAGACTACCCCATCCGGGNATCCATCCCATCATNAGCCACCAAACCCANATANTANTGCACATGCCAGCAAGATTCTGCTGAAGGGACCCTGATATAGCNGCCTCTTGTGAGGCTATGCCAGTGCCTGGCAAACACAGAAGTGGATGCTCACAGTCAGCTATTGGATGGAGCACAGGGCCCCCAGTGGAGGAGTTAGAGAAAGTACCCAAGGAGCTGAAGGGGGCTGCAACCCTGTAGGTGCAACAACAATATGAACTAACCAGTACCCACTGAGCTCGTGTCTCTAACTGGATATGTAGCAGAAGAAGGCCTAATTGACCATCATTGAGAAGAGAGGCCCCTTGGTCTTGTAAACTTTATATGACCCAGGACAGGGGAAGACCAGGGCCAAGTAGTGGGAGTGGGTGGGTAGGGGAGCAGGGGCAGGAGGAGGGTATAGGGAACTTTCAGGATAGCATTTGAAATGTAAATAAAGAAAATATCTAATTAAATAAATAAATAAATAAATAAATAAATAAATAAATAAAGGTATGGCCTTGTTGGAGGAGGTGTATCCCTGGGGGCGGGCACTGAGCTTTCAAAAACTCATGCCACGTCAGTGCCTCTCTCTATTGCTGCCTACAAATCAGGATGTAAAGCTCTCAGCACTGTGCCTGCCTGTCTTCCTGCTACCATGCTCCCACCATGATCACAGACTAGCCTCTAAAACTGGAAGCAAGGCCCACCCCACCCCCAAAGAAGCATTTTCTTTTGTAAGCTGTCTTGGACACAGTGTCTTTTTTCAGCAACAGGACAGAGAGGTACATGAGACAAGGAGATGTGAAATGGAAGGGATGGGAAGGAAGCAGGAGGAGGGGAAGACAAGGAGGACCGGGATGAAGCCTGACGAACCTGCAGATATTCTGGTGTAGTTTCTCCTGAAGTTCGATGAAGCTGTCATATCGGTCCTTAGTGAACTTGATATTCCGGAGAACTGCTGCTACAGCAAAAGGGCGCACTTTGGCTGTCTGCAGGTCACAACACCATCGAGACAGTTAGGTTTATGGCTTTCCCTTTGTCACAACATTTTACCACAGAAAAGTTGTTGCACTCCCGACAAGGTCACAAATTTTGATTCAAACAGGCATTCAACCAACAAGGAGCTAAACACCAAACAGGAGATGCAGGTAATACACAAACACAATTCATATTTCAGTAAGATTTCTGAAAATATGTTAAATAATTAAGGAAAAATTAATCTTTAATAATTTGCTCACACGCCTTACTTTTTACCAAAATAATCCCTCTACATACATACCACAATTTAGACAACTAAATCTCTAATATATCTTATTTATTTAATCAAAATGTTTGGAAGCAGACAATGAACACGGAGCCTCCCTCAGACTAAGCTAGAGCTCTATCACTGAGCTGTATGTCAGTTCTCAAGCTTTTTCTTCGTTTCAGGTTGGACATTTAAAACAGGATCTCTTTCCCATGTACCGCAGGCTAGTCTCAAACTTAGTATATGGATGATACTGGCCTTGAAGAACTGATCTTCCAGCCTCCACCCCCCACATTCTGTGAGGGGCTCTCTACAGGTGTCAGACAGAGAAGCGAACCCTGTAGAGGTAAGAAGGAAACCAGTGCAGACTGACTTGTCAGCCTGGGTCAGACTTCAGGGCGTCTAAAGCCACACAAGTCATTGCAAGCATATTTGAAACACAGTACAATTTGCCAAAAGGTTTCCAGGTAATATCAGTCAAATTCCAGGGACACAATAAAGCTTGAGGTGTGACCACATAAAAACGTTTACAAAGTACATGTGACCATGATTGTGAGGTCTATAGCTAAAAGGCCTAGCATCTAGTGTGGTCTCTCACCAACAGCACAGAGGTCAGCAAGCCATAAAGTACGTGCACCATCTCCCCTCAGGATGAGTAATGGTCTGGGGAGGGGAGAGTCTGGGATAATCTTTCTAGGGAGCTTGGGTAAGGTCGGCCTCTATAGCAAAAGTGGGTGAGGTCTGTCTCCACAGATAGTAAAAAGGTCACCACCAGGTAGTCACAAAATTCACTCTCAGCTTTCTGGATGGGATGCAAGTATTTAATTTTTATCCCTCCACTGAGGAGACACCCCTGTGTGATTAACATACCTGGATCTCTTAGTGCTTCTCTATAAATACAAGAACCTCTGTGCCCCACAACAGCTCTGGAATTACAGGCTTGCACCACCATGCCTGGAGCAAATGTGCTTTTTAAAAGCAATTGATACTTTTCAAAATTACCTACTGAAAGGAAGTACTTCATTTTCTTTAATTTCTTAGTAATAAATTGACAATCTTTCAAAAACTCTTAAGTATTTTATATGTGCAGGTGTTTTACCTTGCATATATACCTATGCATCATCACATGTATGCTTGGTGCACACAGAGGCAAGAAGAGAACATGAGACCCCCTACAAATGGAATTACAGATGGTTGTGAGCTGCCATGTCAGGGCTAGGAATGGAACCCAGGTCCTCTGAAAGAGCAATCAGTGCTCTTAACTGCTGAGTCATTCCTCCAGATGCACAGATTGACAATTTTTAAGGGTGAGAAATTGAAAACCACTCATCCTAAACACATGAGTACAGGAAATTACATCTGACAGAAGGGTTAGTTTTATTACATTCTCCTTCCCACCTTATTAATACATGCATCAAGGGAGGGGGTGTTAAGGGAAAAGTAAGAACCTATTTTATTACCTCTTCTGTGATAATCAGTTTTTGGATTTCTCCCTTAGGCATTACTCGTTTATATACTGGAGCTTTGATCCTAAAATAATATTGGAGCAAAGTTATTCGAAATAGTAAGACTATTTGATAATTATATCTTATGTTTATAAATATAAAGTGCATATATATATACAGTAAGTCAGCTTACCTTGAACCTTAGAAATAAATAAAAAAAAAAATTTTAAATTATCTAAAAATGCACAGAATAACCCATGGTGATGAGCTTCTTCCTGGAGTCCCAGCAAGACCACAGAGCCATTAACAAAGCAACTGGTCAAGGCACTGGACTTGACAGTGTTTAAATGTCATTATATCAAGATTTAAGCTTCTAAGAATAAGTAAAGTTTATTGAAATTGAAAATAGAGCTTCTCTGGTTCTATCTGAAATTACTGCAGCAGAGAAAGTACTGGGAGAGCTTGGTAACGGGTGCAGTTTGAAGGCATTTCTGGGCAACTCTCGTCACCTGAAGACAGCTATTGCTGTTTTAAGTCAGTACTTCTCCAACTCGCAGGACTGTCAGCCACCACTAGCATCCTTGCACCAACTGACAGAGCTGCTGAAGCGCAGAGGGACCTCAGAGGCTGAGCTCTCCTGCAATGCAGATGCTACCGGCTTATGGGCCGTACTTGTAACTTATAAACACTCACAAGCTATTTACTGAAAATACAGATCCTAGAAAGGAATGGCTGTACACATGCCTATAATCCCAGCACCTGGAAGGCAGGGACAAAAGGATGACCTCAAGTCCAAGGCCAACCTGATATACATACTAACGTCTAGGTCAGCCAGGGATACATAAAATGGCCCCCATTTTGCCAAACACAAACACCTATATTCACTAATTAAAAAAATAAATAAGTAAAAGTAAAGATCCTGACTGGTGGCCTTAAAATCCAGTCAATTTAATTTTCAAGTACAAAAGCAACTGAACAAACCCCAAACTCAAACCCAACCATCATTTCAAATATCTACATTCACTCAAAGATGTCATAATTTCAGAATTGAGCCTAGCAACCAAAAGAATACACTTTTGCAACTGACCAGATGATGTGTAAATAAATAAAAACAAAAATAATGAATTCTGATAACTGTATTTTTGTCTTCATCTTACATTCATTGCCTTCTACATTTACTGCGCGCTGAGTCTGAAGAGTCTTAAAGATCTTCATTACACATGGAGAGACTAAAACTAGAGAAGGTGACTAGCATGTCAAGACTGTATGCCCACCATAAGTATTCAAAATTTCCACAAGGGTTTTCTACTGCAACGCCTCACGATTATTATGTAAAGGCAAACATAGTCCATCATCACCTCTATTTTTCTCTCGATGCTTTAACAAATATAATGAACTATCCACCTCACGGGATTACTGAGGGAAACCACAGAACCCCAATGAAGGATTCTTATAGTAAGCCTAAGATTATGTATTCCCAGTTTTAAAATGTTCCCCAAACTTTGAAATGGCTACAATCCCCACAACTCTTAACTCCCAATCCCCACTCTGAGGGCCTGAAGCTGGTTTACCCATATGAGGTTTCTCCTAGAAATCTGAACTCGTCTGCTGACAGTAGCAGAGGGGAAAGTGGCGAGACAATTCAACAATGTGTGCAATTCCTTACCTTTCTTTGAAGACCTGGAGTCCCCGAGCCAGTCCTTCCAGACACAGGAGATCATATCTGTTGGCAGGGACATCAATCTTGTAAAGCACAACATCCGAGGCCCCCTGTGCCTTCACATTACCTTGTTCCTTGCTTATGATTTGCTTCTCAGAAGTCTAAAACAATCCAAAGAATTTAATAAGCTACAACACAAGAATGTTACACGTCTTATTATCATAGCAGACAGAAAACTACTGTTTTCATGGTAGAACACTATGATCCATCTAAAGCACTGGCAGCAAACGGTGGTCCTCCAGGAAACCACTCGCCCCGCCTGCTTTTGCAAACAGTGCTTTACTGGAACACAAATAAACACAGTTACACATTATTTTCCACTGTCATACACTGAGACAACTGAGTCATGACAGAGGCAATACTGCCACCTTACACGAAAAGTTATACACGGAAGACATCATCACGAACAGAGAAGGAAAGTGTGGGAAGGGAACAGTGAGTGACAGCATGAAAGAAGAAACGCGGAATACAGCAGCCCTAGCAAGGAGTTCCATGGAACACGAGGCCAAGAACACCCTGAGAGAAGAGCAGGCTGAAAGTGAGGGACAGCAGAGCGGTGGGAAGTCATAGGGAGACAGCAGACAGAGGAGCCACCACAACAGCGGCCCTAGTGCAGCAGCAGCACTTAGAACCCCAGCTACACCTAAGGTAACACCTTACAGCAGAGAATTACATATTTTTCAAAAAAGATAATCATGGCTAAAAAGTTAATATTCTACTATTTTTTTGTTTGTTATGTAAAACAGCAGGGTACTATAAATACACTTAAGGAATTTTCAGTCACAAGGACTAAAAGTTATTATATTCCACACCTGACCTTAGCCAAAGGTTCAACAGTGATAAAAGTTAAATGTCAAGTGCTACTGTTACCCTTTATGTAGAAACAATACTCAGTGGCTACCCATCAATGACCTGCTGAAGTAACAGAGGGAGCTCTTAAACAATATACCACGCTTTCTGCCCTCCATGACCAACCTTCCTGTCCACTTAAGGATTACAAACTGCTATCTGGGGGAACGAAACCATCAGCAAGATGGGCAGGGGGGACAGAGGACGGCAATGTACACATACATATGCATGAAATGTCACACTGAAACCCATTTCCTCATATGCTGCTCAAAAGCAGAGGTGGGGGAAGTAGGGAAAAGAGAGAAAAGAGAGAGCAAGCCATGGGTCCACACAGTATTGGGACTGTTCAAGGCTGCTCCAGGCCCTTAAAACACATCTAACCTGGTTATTAAACTTAAAATCAGAGAAGATGATAAAAATTAGGAAGGGAAGGAAACAGAGAGGAGAAAGGAAAGATGAGGATGGAGAGAGCCCAAACAAAAATAATTAAAACTGAAATAATGTTTGATTGAAGCATTAATAAGTAATGTTTTTCAGTGGAGAAAGCTAGTTAGATGGCAGGTATCAGAAGAGTTCTAAATAAAGAACTGAGAGAAATGAAGGCATATGAATAGAAAGTGACCTGATACTCATGCAGCCATCAGTGTCATCTTCAGACTCAGCTCATGAAGCCCATATGTGAAGGCTGAGACTGTACTGCTACCTGACTAAGTCCAACAGAAATCAAAGGCCTTGTGATCATATAAAACGAATCATTTGTTTCTCCAAAATGAGGCCTGGCAAGACAAATCCAGAGATCAAGGACACAAGTAAGGCTCCCCAGAACATAATACAGGAATCCCTGGATTAATTACCAGACCCACTATACGTTAACACAGATAAAACAGCAAATTCTTAGGGAAAAAAACGAACAAGCTCAGACACACACACACACACCAATTGGTGATCCAATACCAAATGGTCAGCCCTGAAAGCACGCACATGTAACATAGAGTAAACAGGTTATACTTATGTGTATTTGGAAATATGTGTGTATGTCTATATATATGTTTGTAATAACAACTAAAGAAAAAAGACGCCTTGTATAAAAGACAGAAAGGATGGGTACATGAAAGGGTTTGGAAAGAGAAAAGGGAAAAGGGAAATGATATAATTAAAGTATAAACTCAAAAATGAAAAAAAATTGCTTTAAGTAAAGTCTTTTTAAGGGGTAAAACTTACAACACAAATTAAGAATACCTCAGGCCTTATCCAATAGTAATAAGAAAACATTTTTAAATATGAGCTCACAGATAGAATAGCTTTTTTAAAAAAAGTCTAATACATACAATTTCATCAAGTTCCAGACCAAATTCAAAGCACAGTTCGTCAAATTCTTCATCAGCTAGAAGAAAAAAAAGAATGCTAATGTTAATGTATTTAGCACAAATGAAAACTGCATATGACTCTATGAATCTCATCTACTGCTTAGTTCCCTAGCTCTGAGCATCTGAGCATGCATCACATAGCACTATGATCGCAAAAAGAGTTGCCAGTGGGTTTGTTTGGTTTTGTTTTAAGCTAAGAAACATGGCTTTACGACCTGAAATATGGTGGGTCTATAGACTGACAAAGTTCTCTTATCTGCTTTGCTTTGTTACCTGACGCAGCATCTCCAGGGTTTTTACATTATCAACCACTGAACACAAGCCACCAAAGCCACCATACATGAGTGAAAAGCTAGACAGATGTCCTAAGTTCAAAGGACAAGGGTGAGACTTAGTCTGTCGGAGGCTCAGAGCCCACTCTCTAGCATCAAAACAATAACAAGAAAAGATCTGCCTAATGCCAAACATCTAGAAAAACAATTAAAGGGCCTATCACTCTGTACTAATATCAGCTATACACTTTGGTTAGCAGTGCTGAGATATCTGTACAGACTCAGCAGAAAAAGAAGCATAGAATCAGTAGAGATCAAATGAGAAAGCAAGCTCAGAAGCACAGGTGCTACAAAAAGGAATGGCACTAAGTCTTGGAATTTAATTAAAATCCTCTCAGGTATTTTTGGGAACCACACTAATCAGGGTTGATGAGGGCTCAACACCTTATGTAAACTTCACCAACACCCTCATATGGAAACAATCTTTTGTCACCATTTTTAGTACGTAAAAGGTATAAATGGAAATAGACCTAGCCTAATACTCTGAAACCCAGCAGATCTGCAAAATGAATAGTTCTTCCTTATTTCACTTTGCTTTGTTACCTAAGAGCATTTTCTCAAGGTCTTCATTTATCAAACACTGAACAAACACAACAATTACCATTATATTCTAGTGAAGAACCAGATGTCTTAGGTTTCCTGATCCAGGGTGAGAAGTTGGCCTCAGCAGAATGCATGTTTAGTATGTCACCCATTGGCCCTAGGTTCAATTCCCAACATCAAAATAAAACAACGACAAAAGACTTGTCTGGCCTAGATATCAAACTTCAATTCAATTGAACAAATATTTACTGCCATTATGTGCCAAGAAACAGTACTAGATGCCAGGGCTATGAAGATAAATAAATTGCCATTCCTGCCTGAACTACTTCCTTCTCAAACAAAGAAACCATAAGTGTAAGTAAATAAATCCAGTACAAGGTTCAGGGGTGGCACAACACTCCGCTTAGGTTCACTTAGAGCAACATAAAGGATGTCTTCATTAGTCAAAGATTGGAGGCAGTGAATCAAGTGCTTGGCATAGCTGGGAACTCCTAACTAGTTCAGTATGGATGAAGAATGTTTGTGTTAGGAAGAAATAGGATCTAAGAAGTAGAAAAGGGGTAGGTAATGACATGCCAAGGGATCTGTCCGCTGTCCTACTCACAGGCCATGAGAGCTGGACTCAGGGACTCTCTAGCTAGGCAAACCCTGAGATGTGCTTCCCCAAACCCCTTAGCTCTGTATCTTCATTTTGTTTTGTTTTGTTATTTTTCTGAAACAAGGCCTCATAGGTAGACGAGTACAGCCTGCAAGTTATCTATACCAAGGCTGGCAAACTCCAGATCCTCCTGCCTCAGACTCCCTGGTGTTTCTCTCATAGTCATAGGGATCAAGCTTGGTTCCTTACATCTGAACTTTTAAGACTGGGGGGAGGATGGAGGATAACCAAGAAGGGGAGCCCCCTAAAACAGTGCAGGTGAAACACAGAGCTGTTCTCGTAAACCAACAGAACATGGCAAAGAAGGAACATGAAAAGTGTTAGAAGCAGAATGTGCACGGCTCAATTACAGGAGAAATGATGAGTGAGCAAGAACAGTGTGGCTCCCAGCTCACGTAAGTGAAAAAGAGGCATGCAGTAACTGAGATACCTAGCCTCCAATATGGTCTGAAATGATCCTGCCTCCTGACTCCCCTTTGTGTAAGCTTGTATATGGTGCAATCACATGAGTGAGCTAGGAAGCTCAGCTAATCTGTGAGGTGAGTGTAGTTCTAGTTGGCAGCTTGCTTGCCACCTAGCAAGAACGAATGCTAGAGCCAGGGGGCTGGAGTGATGGCTCAGTGGTTAAGAGCACTGACTGTTCTTCCAGAGGTCCTGAGTTCAAATCCCAGCAACAACATGGTGGCTCACAACCATCTGTAATGAGAGCTGATGCCCTCTTCTGGTGTGTCTGAAGACAGTGACAGTTTACTTCTACATAATAAATAAATAAATCTTTAAAAAAAAAAAAAAAAAAATGTGATTTAATCTTGTGTCCTCTGAATAAAAAAATAAAAAAATAAAAAAAAAAAAAAAAAAAAAAAAGAACGCTAGAGCCAGAACCAACCCCCTCTGACCCCTATAACTCTGACACTGTGTGAAGTAACAAAGGCATATTGTTTTCTCCTCCTAAGAAACAGGATATTCTGTTATGTACCAACAGACTAATACAAATCTTAGCCTCTGTAAAAGAAGTGGCACCGTACTCTGGAAATAGCTTTGGAATCACAAAACAGGCTTTGAGGATTGTAAAAGAAAACCCAAGGGTCGAAAAAACACTACTGGCTGAAGCTCCATGATCTTGAATCAGGATGCAAGCAAAGGCCAGGAGGGAAGCGAGGGAACACTGAAGGAAAGTACAAGGACATCCTTGTCCCATAAGGGAGAAACTTGATCAGTACCATTACTGCAGGTACTCTCACTGCAGAAAACGATGTTACTAAGACCTCTGTGCTCAAAGAGCAGCTTGTTTGTTCTGTTTTGTTTTCACCACTTACTTAAGAAGAGATAAACGTAGAAAGATCTATTAAACAAAATGTTGGTGATTTTTAAAAAAAATTTTTTTTTGGCCTTCTAAATGTAAGGCAATGCTAAAATTAAGTAAGTTCTGGACAGAGACCAAATCCTAGGCATGAGATAGAATCAACAGTCTGACTGAAAAACCTTCAGGCAGATCAAAGGCACAATTCGTTCAAACAAAAGGTGTAATAAAGAAATTAAGGGTGTGCCTCACAAATCCAATTAATCAAACAATAAAGCTTAATTAAGAGCACTGTATGAAAAAAACGTAAAGTACTGAGACAGCTAATTTCAGAGGTTTTTGGAGTCTGTGGTTTTTAACTAATGAAAAGGAATCCACCAAAAAATTCACCAAAGACCCAGAGAGTTTTTAGAAAAAACACCGGCAGACATAGCCAGCTTGAACTGAAAGGGGCGGAAGCAAGACAAAAGGAAGTCTTTGAGCCCCTAAAATTCTATTGACAGGAAGCAGAATGAGGAAAGTAATCAGCTGTGAAGCCATGCTTGCTGGGGCTCAGAGGGTGGAATCAGAGCCTAGAGGGCAGGCACAGAGCCATGGAGAATTATCCCAGGCCTGAGACCTAATCAAGACCATCCAGCATTTGCCATTCAGTTTCAGAACTGTACTCCAGTAGTTACCCCAGCTTTGGTATCTCTCTATGGTATCTGAGATGTATGGGAGACACCTATCCTAGTGCTTGAGCCTCTCAGCACTAGGATAGCACTCATCTATCACAAGATGCTAAACATCCTAAGACCCTCATCCACATCAGAACCAGGTTCAGATGTCTCATTGTGGATGGTGCTGTAAGATGACATTTCTAAGACAAGCATATTTTGCATGTGGATGAACAAGAACCATTTGGTGGCTGTGTGGAGAGACTGATACCAATGATTCCTGTCTATCTAGTCCCCTTACACAAGGTCAGGCTTGGTCTCTGTGACCAACAGAATATGGAAAAGGATGGAATAGCATGTCTGAGCAATTATCAAATACAGAGGATGGTACTTAAGCTCTCCCATTTACCTGCTCTCTCAAGAGTTCTCCTTCTGGGACAAATTAATGAAAGCCAAGATGGAAGGAACTGGAAAACATCAGTGGGTAAACAAAACCCACTGATACCACTTAAGAAAACTTAGCAGAGGAGAGATGGCTCAGCAGTCGGGAACACTTGTTACTACCGCAGAGTACCCAGGCTTGATTCCCAGAACCCACATGGTGGCTTACAGTCATCTGTAACTCAAGTTCCAGGGGATCTACTGCCCTCTTCTGGCCTCCACAGGCACCAGACATGCACCTGATGCAAACAAAGCAAAACACTTATGATATAAAATGGTTTAAGTCTAAATAATAATAATGATGGTGATGATTTAAGAAACAACTTAGAAGCAGATTCTCCAGCCCCAATGAACTCTTGACCTGACTTCGGATCTACAACTTGGAGTAAGATCCAGGACCACCAAAGGCCAAGTCTTAACCGTCAGGAACTAAGCAAACCATCGGCTTGTAATATGCAAAAGTCTTGTCAGCTAAGCGGCAATCGGTCAAATTGTACGAATTACAATATACTGAATCTTATTCCTTATTCCTTTAAGCTATATTTTTAAAACTTAGATAAAAGAAAGAACAAAAAGTAAAACTATGAATAAGTCCCTACAATAAAATGGTAAACCTAAAAAACTGTGTGGCACACAGGTGGCTCTGGCAGTACTTAACTGTACCAAGCTAGAACAGGGCCCAGACTGAAGAGTAATCAGAAAACACATTCTTCACAAGAAGATGAATATCAAAGAATAAACAAAAAACAAGTAACAAGAACACAACTGAACAGAAAGGCAATCGCAAGGAGGATTAAGAAGCCAGAGCTGCTCCGAGGAAGCAGGGGAAACAAAATGCCCTGGGTAACAAAAACTGCAGAGAAATGCAAGGTGACGGTGGCAGCTGGAAAGGGCAGTGGAGTTCAGATGGGCAGCAACCCTAGAGGTCTCAATAAGAAGGTGGCATGTAAGAGCACGAATGAGACATTATCTTAAAACAAGAGAAACAGGCAAACAAAAAAAGAGAAAAAAAAATCAAATGAGACCCACACTTCATCTGGAAACTACCTGTTTTGGTGCATAGCCTTTTCCAACTCCAACCACCACTGAAATGACATTTAAAAAGAAAGGTTTCAAGAAAGAAGACAAGAGAAACAATGAAGATTAGAACTAACCCAGCTGGTGTATACCTCAAATACCATCAATATGCATGAAAGAATTTCGAAACCGCCTACAGTTAACAGTCTGTGTGGGAAAATCAAGCTTATTTGATCACTCACCATTTCAAAGAGGAGGGAAAAGGAAAACAGGCAGAGAATGTATTAAAACTTTATCTGATAATTGCGAGCTGGTCATAAGTCTCATTGTCTTTTAAAATTTGGACAAACGGGTACTTTTCCAGAGATAAGGGTCTGACTAGGAACTGATTCTAAAGTTATCTTGCCACACGCCATCATATGCAGTTCAGAGACAGCAGCCACCAGTACAGAGAATATGGTTTAGAATAACAGGGTAAGTGAGGGATATTAATAAGCTTACTATATAACAGAAACTGGTTAAGAAATTAAAACCACATTCCAAAAGCAAAGCGATTTCCTGTTTCTAAGGACTTGGGACAGTTCCTGGTCACAACTATAATTGCATCACTTGGGAGACTGAGTCAGGAGGATTGCCACAAGTTTAGAGCCAGCCTGGACTTCAGAATATGGTTCTGTCTCCAAAAGAACGACAAAAACCGACAAACACAGGGGGTGAGTAATATCTAAAGTCCATCCTTAGGAAAAAAAAAAAATCTTAAAAGTTTATTTGTACGGCATCAGGACTGTGTTATTATGAGCCTGCTCCATTTTGTTATCATTTTGGCCTCTAATACTCAAAAACTGGGAGGCTCGCATCAAACACTCGTTATGACCTTCAGAGAAGCTGATAACTACAGGGTGGGGCTGATACCATTTCAACTTACTACATCTGTGTTGGAAATGATAATTTGACTGATATTTAGCTCCCTTCCCCCCACGCCCCAATGGTTTCGTTTTAGAACTGAGAAAGAAAGAAGTGTATCGTGAATGCTAAGCCCATAGAAGAGATTCCATTTGGGGCTCAAATCAAAGTTACCTATCAATTGCTACCCCTGCACACAACCAGGTTTCCTTTCCCAGAAACATTTAGCATGTCCAACAAACCGTTTTACTAACGGCATGTTTGTTATTTTTCTCATGTATGTGTCATGTGCACAGCTCTACTCTCAAACACTGCCTGACACACCTCTGGAGCCTGGTCAACACTAAAATAAAGCCAACGCCGGGCCTGGTGGCACACGCTTGTTATCCCAGCACTCAAGAAACTGAGGCAAGAAGGCCGACAGTTCGAAAACAGCCTGGGCTACCTAGTGAGACCCGCATCTTTCTCAAACGTCTCCCCTTCGCTGTCAATCCGGTTCCACAGCCTACACTCGTGATGTAACCCAGGGTACGTTTCCTCGTCTGTGTCCCGACCCTAAAGTCGGTGCTGGACACGCAGTAGAAGCTCGGTCTCTGAATAAATGACACGGAGAGCCCGACACGCGCTGATGATGCAACGGAGCCACCGCGGAGCTGGTTCCCAGAAGCTACTTCAGCGCAGCCGAGTCTCCTCGCCCAGCAGCGCGCCCCTGCGGACTCTGGCCGAGCGGAACCAAACCCGGCGGAGCGGCATGAACGCCGCCAGCACGCCCTTCTGCAGGGCGAGCCCGGCTCCCCCAGGCACCGAGCCCAGGCCACGGGGCGGGCACTCACTGTAGGTCCGGCCCAGGGCTTGGAAGAGCAGATCTCGCTTTACGCTGACAGTCGGCATGGCGAGTCGTGGAGCCTGCGCCTGCGCCACGTGCGGGGCCTCGGCGACCCTAGAGCCAAGGACCCGCCGCTCCTCTCTTGGGCTGTCTCGCGTGATGCCTGTCTAAATTCAACCATTTGCCACACCCGTTTTCCACCTGAATATAGGAAAATACCGCGCTCTGGATCATTTAATATTAGTTCTCTTGTGACGATGACCAAAAAGTTTGGAAAATAGGTATAATCGGGTGGAACTCTTTCTATTTTGACAGGCAAGAGTGCGAACAGACCTCAGAGGCCCGGATGCTCCCAAAGCCCTAAGGAAGATGCCAAGTTGGGTAGGCGGAGCGCTAGATGGGTGGGAAGGACTTCCAGGTAGAGAAGTTCGCCCAGAGGTATTTGAAAAGCAAGGTAAATGGATGCAAGACTTCCTGAAAAGAATATGCAAATACTAATGGCAAGGTCCGTTAACAGGCCACACTTTTTTTACTCTTTGAGACAGGTTTCTCTGTCGCCTTGACTGTCCTGGAACCCGCACTATAGACTAGGCTGGCATTGAACTCTGAGAACTTTGAGATCTGCCTGCCTCTACCTTCCTAGTGCTGGGATTAAAGACATTTGCGCCACCACTGCCCGGCTTGTCCTGGAACTCACTTTGTAGACCAGGCTGGCCTCGAACTCAGAAATCCGCCTGCCTCTGCCTCCCAAGTGCTGGGATTAAAGGNGTGCGCCACCACTGCCCTGCTTTTACTTAATCCTTTAACCCTCTTGAAACTACAGATGTTATACCCGAGCCTTGTTTGAACGTAGCAGCAACCTTATGGGTTGTTAGAGACCACAGGACTTTTCTATCAGATGCTATACTCAGCCTAAAATGTTCATGAGCAGATTTCCTCCTTAAAATAACTATTGAGGGACAGTACGTCAAATCATGGGCCACTGAGATTTCAGGGCTTAATCCCGTGTAGCCTGCAAATGCTACTTTATGTGGTATCGGAGTCTGTGGAATAAGCTAAGGGTTTTGAGATGGAACTTAGCCGAGGTTATTAGGATGGGCCCTAAATGCAATTGCGTGTAGACTCGATAAACGGAAGGCAGTGATTCGAAATAAGGTCACTACAAAAAATAAAGATAAAGTCAGTAGTCTTCAGAAACTGGAAGAGATTCAGCAGCCCCCAAATCACTTGGATTTGGGCCAATGAAATTGCTTTTGGGTTTCTTGCCTCCAGAGCTTGAATATAACAAAATTCTATTTCATCTCACTTACTGTTCTTTATGGTTTGAGATAAAGGCTCAACTCTATAGCTGAAGCAGTCCTGGAACTCATCCCGTAGCTCTGGATGGCCAGAAATTTTCAGAGATTCTCCTGTTTCAAGGTGTCTTGAGAGACAAGAATATGAGTCACATCACCAGACTCAAGTTTCTGTTTGAAATCAAAAGGTTGTGGTACTTCCTTTCAGCAGCCATGACAAAACAAATACATCAAAGCAGAGAGGTAAAGCAGCAATGGACTGTGGGACTCACCTAACCTGTAAGGCAGAGCAGAAACGTTGCTTCCTCAAGAGAATTAAAGCAAGGGCACCACTGCCCTTCACTTACGGAAGCAGAACTGAGGCCAGATTTAGGCCATCGTAACTCTTAATAAGCTTCCCACTGCACTAATTTCCACTTACGGCAAGAAAGTCCCACGTGTAGCTTTCTGACCCTAAATTGCAGTAAGTGTGAACTTACTGAGTTCACCAACTCATATGCTCACCTCTCAGAAACATACAACTAACAGTATTTGGCTACTTATTAGGGCATCTTTTGACTCAGGCATTTGACCAGAAGACTAACTCTCATACTTCATAAGAGGATTTAAAGTGCTTCTTTGTGTCCCTGATATGTCACTATAGGTGTGTTTTAAGAAATTATAGATGGATGTAGGAAACAAAGTAAATAATGCTATTTGGAGAATAAAAGAGAAATAGTTCTTAATATTTTACTTTTAAGGATTATTTCCCCACAGAGATTTACAAAGTTTCAGCCCAATTTAAATTATTTTTTCTATTGATTCTGGAGTTTAGGTTGTATTTTTAAAAGTCTTCCTCCACACATTTTTTAAAAATCATGTTTTCCTTTTTGAGTACATCAGTAGAATTCTTTTCCATTTAAATCTCAGATCTTTTTTGAAATTTGTTTTGGTTTTTGGAGCTAATGAACAAGCCAGTTTTATTTTATTTTCAAACAGCAATGCCAATACCATTTATTAAAAAGCTTCTTTTCCTCATCCAGTTTGTAATATCACATATTAAATTTCCACATATATTTGGATCCACTGCCAAACTGTTTCAATGCCAGTACCAAGCTCTTTTAATGATTATGGTGTTATTTTCCAAACCCCTCCTGGAAACCAGTTCCAAAGGCCAAAGAACCACATTGTCAAGTTTAGTTACAGCAGTGACCCTACTTCTCCAGTTACTTTTCCCATTGCTGTGACCAAAAACACCCGACAGAAATAATTCAAGGGGAAAAAATTATTTTTGGCATCCTTTCAAAGGGTTCATTCAGTTGGTCATGGTGGGCAAGGCAAGGAGAGGCAGTTGAGTTCACATCGCAGAGGGCCAGGCAGGGGGGGTGGGGGGATGTAGGTGCTCCCTTAGCATTCTCCCTTCGTGTTTTCATTCCATCCAGGTCTCTAGCCCATAGAATGGTGCCACCTACATGCAAGACAGATCTTTGCCTCTCTGGACTCAGCCTTTACAAACATAGCCGGCCGTGTACCTCCCCAACTTCTAGGTATTCTAAGTCCAGTCAAGTTGGCAATGATAATAACTTTCATAAGCATGTTTTCTCTTTCATCATGAAACTTCATTCTTGGAATTATTCTAAAGAAAAAACTGGTACCATTCTTTGTAATATAGAAAAAAATTGAAACAGCTGAAATATCTAACAACATGACTTGGTTAAAGTGTTTCAGTACAACCTAATATGAACATTAAAAACCATGTAGTAGGCCAGTGATTCAGCTTAGTGGTAGAGTGTTTACCCAGCATGCATCACATCTTTGGTTTGATGTCCAACACCCCAAAGTGAAAGGTAACTCAAAATAATGTTGACTGTTGTGGTGGTTAGTGTTAATTTTCAACTTGACAGGATCTCCGACCGCCTGGGAGATGGGTCCCTGAGCTTGCCTTATATTGATTGTGATGTGGAAGGACTCGTCTAATTATGGTTGGGACTTTTGCCTCAGCAGGGGATTCTGGAATTCATCCCTGTCTAGTTCTTGATTAGGGATGTGGTGTGAGAAGCTGCTTCAAACTCTTGCTGCCTTGACTTCCCTCTTTGAGGACTGTACCTTGAGCAGTAAACTAAAATATGCCCCCCTTCCCTTAAGTTGCTTTGTTAGAGTATTTTATCACAACAGCAGGGAAAAGGCACACATTATGTATGCATATAAAGTTGCAAGATTCACTCTTGTGTAGCCCTGGCCGTCCTGGAATTCTATATAAACCAGGCAGGCCAGGAGCACCCAGAGATCCTCCTGCCTCTGCCTCCCAAGTACAAGGATCAACAATGTACGCCACCACAGCCTATGTGTGCTGTGGAAATTTTAACATGAAAAGACTTTCAACAAATAATATGAAAATGAAGTTATTGTATATGCTTAAAATGATTAATTTTGCTCAATTGAGTATCTGAATTGAGTCAATATGAATGGTGGGTATGAATAAAGACAACAATGTACAATATACATCTAAGTGTTATATCTATCCCTAGGTGGTGCGACTATTTTCTTCATTATATATTTTATAGTCTACAAAACTATAATTAGTAATCATTGCTTTTATTATAAGGAAGAGTGTCATTTTGAAACACAATATTAGTTGGACTGGAGAGATGGCTCAGCAGTTAAGAGCACTGACTGCTCTTCCAGAGGTCCTGAGTTCAATTCCCAGCAACCACATGGTGGCTCACAGCCATCTGTAATGGGCATCCTATTTCCTCTTCTGGTGTGTCTGAAGACAGCAACAGTGTACCCACATACATAAAATAAATAAAAGATCTTGGGAAGACCCACTCCCAGGCGCTCTAACACAACCAGGATCATAGGATAAGAGGTGAGGAGGACACAACATCTGCCCCAACAATGGAAGTAACTGGGACCAGCGAGATCCAGGCACCCAGGAACTCAACCCAACCAGTGGCACAGGTTCCTTCTGGTCTGAGCCAGTGCCCTGAGCAGACCTTGGGCGTGAGCTCCACAACCAGTCCCACACACCCAGAAAAAACTCCACTCCCAGGAACTCTAACATGCCCAGGTCCACAGGACCCCAGGAGCTTGGTCACACCAGAATCTCAGGCTCCCAGAAGCAGCTTGACTCCCAGGAGCTCCGACACACCCAGGATCTCAGGATCACAGACTCACAGGATCACAGAGACAGCTGAACTCTGAGTTCTGACACAACCAGGATCACTGGAAGGACAGGCTCCAGTCAGATATAGTGAGGGCAGGTAGCACTAGAGATAATAAGATGGTGGGAGGCAATTGTAAAAACATAAGCAACAGAAACCAAGGTTACTTGGCATCATCAGATCCCAATTCTCCCAATACACCATCATACCAGAAAGGCAAGATTCGGATCTAAAATCACTTCTCATGATGGTGATAGAGGATATAAAGGACATAAATAACTCCCTTAAAGAAATATAGAACACAGGTAAACAGCTAGAAGCCCTTAAAGAGGAGACACAAAAATCCCTTCAAGAATTACAGGAAATCACAATCAAACAGGTGAAGGAATTGAACAAAACCATCCAGAATCTAAAAATGGAAGTAGAATCAATAAATCACAAAAGGAGACAACTCTGGAGATAGAAAACCTACAAAAGAGATCAAGAGTCAAAGATGCAAGCATCACCAACAGAATACAAGAGATAGACAATCTCAGGTGCAGAAGATACCATAAAAATCATTGACACAACAGTCAAAAAAATGTAAAAAGCAAAAAACTCCTAATTTATATTTGAGAATACAAATGTCAACCCAGGCTACTATACCCAGCAAAACTCTCAATTACTATAGAGTGACAAACCAAGATATTCCATGACAAAAGCAAATTTACATGATATCTTTCCATAAATCCAGCCCTATAAAGGATAGTAAATGGAAAACACCAACACAATGAGGGAAACTACACCCTAGAAAAAGCACGAAAGTAATCTTTCAATAAACCCAAAAGAAGATAGCCACACAAACATAATTCCACCTCTAACGACAAAAACAACAGGAAGTAACAATCACTTTTCCTTAATATCTCTTAACATCAATGGACTAAATTCCCAAAAAAGACAGAGACTAATGGATCAGATATGTAAATAGGACCCAGCATTTTGCTGCACACAGGAAACACACCTCAGTAACAAAGGCAGGCACTACTTGTCAGTAAAAGGTTGGAAAACAATTATGCAGGCAAATAGTCACAAGAAACAAGCTGGAGTAGCCATTCTAATATTGAATAAAATCAACTTTCAACCAAAAGTTATCAAAAAAGACAAGGAAGGACACTCATACTGGTCGAAGGAAAAAAATCTACCAAGATGAACTCTCAATTCTGAATATCTATGCTCCAAATGCAAGGGCACCCACATTCATAAAGGAAACTTTACTAAAGCTCAAAGCACATATCACACCCCACACAATAATAGTGGAAGAATTCAACACCCCACTCTCAGCAATGGACAGATTATGGAAACAGAAACTAAACAGAGACACAGTAAAACTAACAGAAGTTATGAACCAAATTGATCTAACAATATTTATAGAACATTTCATCCTACAGCAAAAGAATATATCTTCTCAGCACCTCACAGTACCTTCTCTAAGACTGGCCATATAATTGGTCACAAAACAGGGCTCAACAGATGCCAGAAAATTGAAATAATCTAATGCACCATATCATATCACCATGGACTAAGGCTGGTCTTAAATACCAATAAAAACAATGGAAAGCACATATTCACATGGAAGCTGAACAATGCTCTACTCAATGATAATTTGGTCAAGGAAAAAAATAAAGAAATTAAAGGCTTTTTAGAATTTAATGAAAATGAAGACACATTATACCAAAGCTCATGAGACACAATGAAAGCAGTGGTAGTAGGAAAACTCATAGCTCTTAGTGCCTCCAAGAAGAAACTGAAGAGAGCTTACACTAGCAGCTTGACAGCACACCTGAAAGCTCTAGAACAACAACAAAAAAAAAGCAAATACACCCAAAATATAATCAAATCAAATATAAACAAAAAGAACTATACAAAGAATCAACAAAACCAGGAATGGTTCTTTGAGAAAAATCAACAAGATAGATAAACCCTTAACCACACTAACCAGAGGGCACAGAGACAGTATCCAAATTAATAAAATCAAAATGGAAAGGGAGATATAACAATGAAGAATATCTTAAAATAACTATTCTATTTGTTGGATATCAACAGTTGAAAATATTAAAATTATGTTCTACAAACATCATGGAAATATTATTGATAATTTTTCTCACTGTGTTTGAAATTAGCATTTTCTTAATGTTTAACTTATAAGAGTTTTTGCTATTTTGAAAATTTTAAAATATACTTACTGATAAAATAATTTCTCTCCTAAAAACTGATAAACTTTTTTAAGTAAACTGATTGTTAGACAATGTACACAGATATATAATGTGTTTTAAATACTCTCATTATGTCAGGTGGTTTCAAATAAGAGCTTTTGAATATACTTCTTAATGCTTCATTTTTAATATTTTATGCTCTTTTACTATGCTTAACTCCCAAGGAATATTTTTTATGTTTTGAAACAATTTAGAATTCAACATTAGATATAGGATCCTCAGTTATGGATAGTATTAAATATTCATTAATGACATTTTTAGAGTATGAAAGGATATGAATATAAAAGATGAACAAATTTTTATGTACTATTTTATTCTCAAAAATACTCAATATTATTAATATGTTTGATGTATTTAAATAATAAAAATAAGAAAAAATATAAATAAAAGATCTTTAATAAAAAAAGAAGAGGATGGTCCTCTTAAAAAAAAAAAGAAAGACAATATTGCTCATTTTTTCTTTCTCTCTCATGCCTACCATCTGCCTCTGTAGCTCTCTCTCATTGTCCATAGGGTCAGGGCTGATTGCTCCTGCCTGTCAGTCAGAGCTTCAGTATGCACAGAGAACACTGATGAGAGAACTACCTTACCTTCCTGAAGTGCTTGTGGCTCAGACAGTAACTGAGAGAGTGATACTCTAGGTATGAAATTCTCTCTGTGTAGACCCTAGAACGCAATACATTTTACACTAGAGCAGATTAACATGATACTCTGATGTTGTATATGTTTTCATGTGTATCTTGTCCATTGCCAGCTTCCATTTCCTCCTTCATAAAACGGACATAGCACTTCCTCTGATGACAGTCAGAATAAAGCTTGTAGGAACGATTCTAAACCCGCAAAGTACTATTTAGATATTAGATATTTACACTACAGCTCACAGTCCTGAGTGATCCAAGGCTATATACCCTCTCTAACATTAAGTCAGCTGGAACTTGATCTACTTATCTACTGTCAGAAATGAGCGACATAGGCAGAGTGTACGGTTTCCTATAATTGCCTAGTGTGCACTCATTGTGTATCCTAACTATCTATCATCAAATCACATGCCTTTTCTGATTTCTAGGTCTGATTTCTAGCTCGGTGGTACAGCACTTTCCCAACAAGTATGAGCTCCCTCAGTCCATCCTAAGTACTATAAATAAAAACAACCAACACACATTCCCTAACCCCAGCTACTCAGGAGGCTGAGGCAAGACTGTGATTTCAGTGTTAGCCCTGACTCTAGAATAAACCTAAAACTAGTTCTCAGTGGGAGATGACGACTGAGAAGATAGAAGGCAAATAGGTAGAGCCTCTTAAAGGGGCTGAACCCCTGGCTGTTTTTAAGACACCCTTTATTCTTCCTGCTTTTTCAAGAGGAAGATGTTCAGAGTGGTTAGCTTACAGTGTTCCAAGCTGCAAAGTTACAGTTGAGAGTCAAGAAATAAGTAGATTATCTATAATCCCAGCACTCATTCTGGGATGCCCACAACCAACTGTAATGGCTCCAGGGGATCTGACACGATCTTCTTGCAGAGATACGCACAGCACACATAAACACACATAAAAATAAATCTTGTTTGAAAGGTTGATACTTCATCCATTTAAGTATTCATTGAGAACAATTGAAAGAAATTCTGGGATTTTTCTAAATGTCAAGATTAAAATCTGGTATTTTGAAAAACTCACAAGTAAGCATTGTTTCAGTTGCCTGTCATTCTAGCAGAGTATCTGTGGTGTTTGAACAGGAATGGCCCCCACGGGCTCACACTTGGCTGGTTCGGTGGAACTATTTAGGAAGGATTTGAAAGTGTGTACTTGGAGGGGTTGTGTCACTCTGGTGGGTTTTGGCATGTGGCTATCCCACAGGTGGAGAGAGAATAGCAAAAAGGTGGGGAAATCCTTACAGGTTTTAAAGAAAGTGAGGGTGGCTGCCATTCGGGATCTGTGCAAGCCAGAAAAGCCTGACCATTTACAGCGGCAGTAGGGAGGCTTGTGAACCAGAGAAGCCAGCAGGCTAGGGTGAGGGCTGTCATGTCACAGGTGTGTGCCCATAGGAAACTAGATGCCCCATTTGCTGGAAAGAGGGAGATAAGGGACTGTGACGGCTCTTCCTGGTAGACAGAAACTCATTTCACTGGTTCCTGAAAAAATGCTGATTGTAAGCTCCGTCCATCTGTCCATCTGTCTGTCCATCCATCTGCCTGTCTGTCTGTAAGCAGTCCTTCTGTTTACCCTGTCAGGGTCCAGCCTGAGCTGAGCCCAGAATGTCATTTAGGACATTTTCAGTGGCCTTGCCATTTGTGGGGCTTGTCTTTGGAGCCTAACACCCATCTTGTTTGAGACAGGGTCTCTGGTTTTCTTACCCCCATCCCCTTGCCCTCTGTGAATGGCAGTCTCTCGAGCCCACTGACTACCAGGGATGCTCCTGACTCCTCCACCTCCTCCTCTCTTTCCAGAGTACACACATTCATGCTGTTCCATCTGATGTTAGCTGAGACCTGGGTATTCTGGCTCAGATCCTCACGCTTATGTGTCCAGTGTTTTATCCAAGGAGCCATCTCCCCAGGCCCATATACTTATAACTTAAAAATAGGCACATCTTGAGCCGGGCGTGGTGGCGCACGCCTTTAATCCCAGCACTTGGGAGGCAGAGGCAGGCGGATTTCTGAGTTCGAGGCCAGCCTGGTCTACAGAGTGAGTTCCAGGACAGCCAGGACTACACAGAGAAACCCTGTCTCGAAAAAACAAAACAAAACAACAACAACAACAACAACAACAACAAAAAAGAGGCACATCTTAAGTTGAAGTAAAAGGTTGTTTGCATCTCCTCGCTCCTAGCAGTTAACTATGGCAAAACACAAAGACAAAAAACATGGAAGGAAATCAAAATTCCTAATTATTCAATCTACACTTTAGCAATCTATGGGGCAGTTTGAACTGTGACCTTCTTATTGCTTAGTTAAGAATTGTTTAATTATTTTATTTATTTACATTTCAAGTGGTATCTCCCTTTCCCGGTTTCCCCTCCGCAATTCTGTTGTGAATTTTCTTTCTTTCTTTTTTTTTTTGTTGTTGTTGTTGTTGTGAATTTTCATTGGCATTTGTATTGCTATTTAAAAATATTCCATTATATTTTATGTTTGTTTATGAATATGAAGTGGATTCAGAGGTCAGAAGACAATTCACAGAAGTCACTTCATTTCTTCTCATCAGGTGTGGCACAGGGATCAAACGTAGGTCCTGAGTCCTGGTGGCAAGTGCCCTTACCCGCGGAGACCTCTCGGCCACTCCTGTTGTCATCGGTTTCTTTTCACTATGTAGCCCTGACTGGTACTGGTCTCCCAGAGTTTCACCTGCTTCTTTATCCTGGGTGCTAAGATAAAGGCATGTGCCACCATGCTCAGGGTCCCACTGTCGTTTTTTAAACCTTATGTGTAGACACGTAGTTTATTCCATTCCACTAATTGTTAATAGTGAGCATCATTCCATGCATCTCTTCACTGGTGAAATGTCTCTCCAAATACTTTACCTATTTTAAAGTTTATTATTTTGTTGTTGAACTGTTGTTCAAAAAATTTTTTTTACATTCTAGATTGAATTGTTTATCAGGTATTCATCTCAGAAATATTTCACCAGTCTGCTTTATGGCAGGAATCTTATAAAGTTTTGTGTGTATATCTAGAATCTACTACAGATTGATTTTTGTGAATTGCGTAAGAATAAATGTTTAGGGCGAATGTTCTGTAAGTGCCAACATTAGTTGCTGGCAGTGCCAAACACAGGCACACTCTCTCCCACAATTCCTTTTCTATGACCACTTTCTCAAATACTTGTTGACCGAATGAATAACCCCAATATAAACTGACCAGTTTGGTCTTGTGTTCTTTGTTCTATAATACTCTCCTCCTTATTTGAGCAAAAGTCTTGCTACAGTAGCTACTTGCCAGAGTGCTAAAGACAAAAGTTATTTCCCCAAAGTAGAAATCTGCTTCTATTCTTCCCTATCCTTGTTGGCTCCTCCCTCTAAACCTTGTGTTCCGCCTCTTGCAGACAGGTTGGGAGTTTCTTCCTGGAACCCTGGATCTGGACAGCGTCCTCGAACCGCCCACTGTCACCGCCCACCGTC
>NC_034594.1:56930571-56932740 GCF_900095145.1 Mus pahari
AACCCACCCCAAGGTGTTCTGCCCATGCAGACAAGGCGCCAGTCTGCGTGCAGGCAGAAACACTACATATCCTAGTCTATCCAGTGTGACAATTAGCTTGACTTTTAGAGTCAGTTTCTTCATTGATAAAAGGAATAATACCTACCCTGGAATGGTCCATGTAGGGATAAAATCAGACATGGCGTGTAAAGCTTGTAGCTCTCTATGCAGAGGTGTAAGCAGCCAGTGATGCTTGGATGTTAAATTTGGAAGGGCAACACTCCTTTGATCTGTATCTCTCCACATATCGAGCCACCCACAAAATGCCATCAATACACAAGAACGAGGACAGGAAACAGTGGTTCTGGCTGGACGCAGAGGAGCTGAAACCGTCAGTATTCACTTTGTGCTGGTTTCGTTTGACTAAAAATACAGTCTCCTGGGGAAGATGTGGATTAGGAGGGAGTCAGGTTCTATCCTGGCTTCAGCCTCAGCTGCTTCACTTCGTTTTGTTTTATAAACTGGATGGTTCCAAGGGTTAAACAGTATTTCAGTGAGAGAAAAAGTCTGAAGCCAGTGTCTTACACCATAGTGCTTTTCCTCATTCCTTCTAGCCCTTAAGAACAGTAATCACTTGAAGGGCTATCAAGAGAGCTAGGTGTACCAATTACCAGGAAGTAGCTGGCTGTTTTGCAAGCCATTTGGTTCCTACACTCTCCCTTCCCTATTCCATTAAGTGTGCAGCTTGAAAGTAGAATGTCAGAAAATCCCGGTGTCCAGTGGATGTTTAGGTGAGTAGTTGATTTTGTTTGTTGGGTTGGTTTAGTTTGGTTTTCTTGAGTCAGGCTTTCACACAGTCCAAGCTGGCTTCAAAGTTACTACACAGACAAACATGACATGATGCCCTCTTCTTCCTTCCTTACTGAATGATAAAAAAGAAAGAGCATGACTGCTTTTAGGTATGATGGAGGAGAGAATTTATTGTACATAAAAGGGAGAGCATAGCCAGAGGCAGGGACTTCTGGGAGAGTCTGGAGTAGACATGACTCTGAACCCTGTGAGGAGATGGGAGGCAGGGGATGGGTGGGTGGGGTCAACAGCCAAGATGGTCAAAAGTAAAAGAGGGAAACAATAAGAGTCTAAAGAGTTAAACTTTCTCATCCTTTCAAGCCAGTGATGGCCCAAGTCTAGTGGCCACACAGCCTATATCCACACATGGTCATACACTGAATGCCCAAGGGTTGAGTAAAGGATTCAGCTGTTGATCAAATGAGGTAAGTGAAGATGGAGCTGGCTGTGGAGGCTACGCACGCCTTTAGTCCCAGCACTTAAGAGGCAGAGACAGATGTATCTCTGTGAGTTCAAATTGACTCTGGTCTACAAAATAAGTTCCAAGCCAGCAAGGCTACATAATGGGACTCTGTCTCAAAAAAAAAAAAAAAAAATCAAAACAATAAAATGATGAGATAATGATAGGTCAGTGAATTGACCCCCTGTTGGGTCAGAGAATGGCTTCAGTGGACTGTGATATCTGTTTGGGTGGGAGAGCGGCTTGGCATTTAGAATAGTTGCTGTTCTTCCAGAGCATTTATGCTCAATATCCAGTAGCCATATAACAGTTCACAACTGTCCGTAACTCAAGTTCCAGGGGATCCAATACCTCTTCTGGCCTCTGTGGGCACCCAGACATCCATGTAGTACACAGACAGACAGACAGACAGGCCACCCATACACATAAAATCAAAATAAAAAAACCTACACATATAAAAGTAAATAAGTCTTTTAAAACACGATGGTTCTTGCTGATTCTGATGTTGCATGCCTGTAAGCCCCTTAACGCTAGGGAGGTGGATCAGGAGATCAAGTTCATCAACATATGGAATGCAGGCTCACCTGAGCAACAGGAGTCCCTCTTTCAAGCCAGTCCTCCACCTCCAACAAAATATTTAATTGTTCTTTACTAGCTGCTTTCTGTGATGTGATAAATGCATCATCAATAACATTCTAAGTGATTAGGACCAAGGGTTTTAGGTGTTCTGCATATCCTACCATTTTTATCTTTCATCTGAATCTCATTTCATCTCTCTTCTGCCTAGATTCAAGAATAGGACAAGCCAGGGTCCTCAGCATTTACCTACAATAACAGCTCCCCTCCTTCTCTCTCCTCTCCTCTCCTCTCCTCTCCTCTCC
>NC_034594.1:56932845-56935605 GCF_900095145.1 Mus pahari
GTGTGTGTGTGTGTGTGTGTGTGTGTGTGTGTGTGTGTGTATAGGTTGTTTTAATTGTTGAGACAGGGTCTGGTAGCCCAGGCTGGCCTCTACTTTGAATCCCGATTTCCCTAGCTCCAAATTGGCATGGATACTTCGAAGTGCTGCTATAGAGTCAGGTCATACCTGGCAAGAGATTGTCACAGTGTGTGACATGATATGCAATCACATAATCTCCCACCAAGCATGGAGGGTGGCTCAGAAAGAACTCTAAGAGAGAAGAAAGTACCTCTTGGACCAGAAAAAAAACAAAACTAAAACAAACAAGCAAACAAAAACAGTTTTGCCAACAAGTCACAAATGGTGCCCTTCCCCTTTTCTTAGGAAGACCTTTGCACACACATTTCCCTTTGCCTGTAGACCTCTTCAGTAAAACTCGGGTCAAGGGCTGGAAAGACAGATCAACTGTTAAAATGCTTGCAAGCGTGAAAATCTGGTGTCCAGGATTCAGGTAAAAAGTCAGGCTGGTGAGGTGATTCCAGAGAACACCCAGAGCTTTGGGGATAGCCAGCGCAGCTTAATTGGATGAGTCCCAATATTGTGGAGAAACATACCTGAGGTTCACCTCTGGTCTCTCCACATGCTGCTGTGCACACATTTAAGAACACTATGCAGGTAAGCACCGAGAAAGAAACAGACACAAGGAGTTGACCCACCAGATTCTAGATCTTTCACTCTAGTGCCCATAATAGGGTCTTGTAATTGTATACTATTCAGTTGTACCGTTAGTTTGCTTAGATTTGTCCTGCCCCCCGCCCCCCACCAAAAGGTCATTTTTCTCACAAGATAATGGAGATTTGGTGGACTTTCAGTATATATGGGTTAAGAGAATGAATGAAAGGAAATCACCCAGGATTTGTGTAGGAATTTTAGTACACAAAAGAAAGCACACAAAGAGAGGACCCGTGCGCCCACCCGCTTACGCACACACTAATAAACGCAAGTCCCACACCTTCCTCCAGCTAGTGCTGGACCCCAAAGAACTAACCAAACTACCCATTCCCCAATCCTTGGCTTCAGAGGAAGAGGTGGTTTTAAGGGCGGATGCTGGAGCTGAGCACTAGGCGGTCTATCAGATGAACAGGGGTGGAGACCCAGGCCCTAGCGATTGGGCAAGAGGCAGACTGACCTCTCCCAGGAGTGGCCAAGGTTCTGCCTTAAGCTGTGCCCAGTGATTCCCAGCACCTCGCCTCAGCGCTGCGCACCCTCCCTCACCTCCCGCCCCAGGGCGAATTGGTTCCTTCCCTGCCTGCTGGAGCCTCGGCTTCCCAGTCGGTACCGGTAGCACAAATCTCACGAAAGGAGTCCTCCGGGTGGAACCATGACGGTCAAGTTCGCGCCGCTCAACACCCCGCTGGCACGGTGCCTGCAGACCGCTGCGGTGCTGCAGTGGATCCTGTGCTTCCTCTTCCTAGGTAAGAGCCCCACCGTGCCACACTCTCACCAGACACAGTCCCTACCCTACCGTGCACAGCCTCTGGTTCCCGGGTCTCCCTCTCCTTCTCCCTCCTCCTCCCCCTCTCCCTCCCTCCCCTTCCCTCTTCTCCCCTCTCCCCCNCCCCCTCTCCCCCTCTCCCCTTCTCCCCCTCTCCACCCCCCCCCTCACTCATTTCCACTTTGTAGCCCTGGCTGTCCCAGAAGAACTTGCTCTGTACAACTCTTTATGCTGGCCTAGAACTCATAGATCTGCCTGCCTTTGCAAGGCAAGTGTTGGGATTAAAGGCCTGTGCAACTATGACTAGCCCATACTATTTTGTTTCTAAAGCGAGGTTTGTCTTACTTACAGTGGAAGATGCGGGCTTTAAATATACAGCTGGGTAAATTGGGGGCAACTATGGTCTCCCAAATGTAGTGATGATCCCATCTAGAAAGTGAGTGCTGGGGCTGGTGAGATGGCTCAGTGGGTAAGAGCACCCCACTGCTCTTCTGGAGTTCAAATCCCATCCGTAACAAGATCCGACGCCCTCTTCTGGAGTGTCAGAGGACAGCTACAGTGTACTTACATATAATAAATAAATCTTAAAAAAAAAAAAGAAAGAAAGAAAGAAAGAAAGAATGAAAGAAAGAAAGTGAGTGCTATACAAAGTTACATTTTAGTCCCTCCGTGGCTGCAATTCATTTCTGAATCCCTCAAGTCATAATGGGTAAGCAATGCCCCTAGGTGTTAAAACTTTGCCATCCATCCTGACATCAGGACAAAGGGCTACTGTTACTTTTCCAGTTGACTTCGCTCCCAGGTTTTTCTGCCTAGACCCAGCTGCATGTTTGGGTTGGATTCCAGTGCCTTCTGTTTGGAGATAATCCACCCAGGGGTGCATTCTAGAGTAAGGCTAAGCCCACGCAGTGACAGTATAGGAACCAGATCGCTGGACAGCACTTGGAGGAAGCTTGTCCTTAGTGTGCCCTGCTTGTGGAGAAAGGTGTGTGACGCACAACGAGAAGAGAGGAATAACTAGGAACTTCTATGCTTAAACTTTGCTGAGAAGCAGAAATGGTCCATATGGGCCAAGTCAGAGCTGCACACCGGTGGGGCTAAGTAATAATAGTAACAGTCATTGCATTGCAGAGCTTTGCATGTCGGAAGCAGTTTCATGTGTTCAGTGCACTTACAGGGTCTCAGCCATGACTGTATGTGAGGAACACTGAAGGAGCTGGGCTGCTGCATCTACTGCTTCTTCTTCATTATCCTCCTCCTCCTCTCCCTCTCCTCCTCCTCCTCCT
>NC_034594.1:56935720-56938005 GCF_900095145.1 Mus pahari
CCCCCCCCCCCAAGTGCTGGGATTAAAGGCGTGTGCCACCACTATCATTGAAGGAGCTTCTTAAACAATCTGATACCCAGGCTCCAGCCCTACTACTTCTAGTTCATTTGTCTTGGATTGCAGCCTTTACTCAGACATATAAAAACAGAAACAGAGGCAAAACTCTCCAAGTGTGCAGCAAGGGTTTATGAAAAGGTGGTTCGGAGCACTCACAGACCAAACTCAGAGACTGGTCTGGGGACAGTGCATTTCATTCTTCTCTGGACTAGGGACCAAGGAACATCCCGAGGACACTGTATCCAGCATTCAGTACTGCCAACGGGCCCCTAAGCACCTTCCGTTATTACCCACACCCTCCTCATAGTTAGAGCATGTTAAGGACTCTTTCTACTGTCTGTAAGGATGGCAGAGCTGAGAGACAAAGTAAATCACTCTGTACCACCAGGCAAGTACACTAAGTGGAAAAGCTGGAGGCAAACACGAGTGTTCTGTCCAATGTCCCTGGCTCAGCCACTGTGTGCCGGCTTTGATGGCCTCACTTTCAAACCCATCACACGGCAAATCTCAGAGAGCCCACAGTCCTTTTCGTTCATGGCAGTCATCACAGATTACATTTGTAAGTGTCTGCTGCGGTTGTAGATGTCCGTGTTGGCATCCTAGTGTGCAAGCTGGGGGAAGGAGCCCCCAGCAGCTGCCTGGCCAGCGATACCCACATATCCAAGAGCACGTGTCCTAGGATTATTCCTATCCCATCACCCAAAATAGAAGCCACCCTCCACGTGTCCCTGGAAGTATAAACTCATGTCATCTCCTTAGCAATCCAGAAAGGGTTCCTCCCTCGGCTCACTCACAATGAGGAAAGTATTGCACAAGGTCACGTAGCTTGGTGGGAGGCTGGGGAGGGTGTATGCTACATGCAGGTAGATTTCATTTTTAGACATAGAAGGGCAGAGAAAAGGAGGTGGATTCCCACAAACCAACTGTCTTGGTTTCTTTCTTTTTCTCAGCATGGTTTTCTTTCTTTGTGTGTGGTTTTGTTGTTCTTGTTGTTTTAATTAGGTTTTAGAGACAAGGTTTCACTCTAGCCCAGGTTTGAACTCATGACACTCCTTCTACTTTAGTGCTAGGACTGCAGGCCTGAGCTACCACACTTGACTTTGTTTTCCAATCATTTAATATTTTGCCATTTTTGTTTTTCTAATATTTTGTTAAAAAAAAAAGCTTTACAATTTTATCTTTTCCACATACCATTTTGAGATTCATTCTTGTATTTGGATTCCAACAGGTCACTTCTCTGGGTTCCCAAGTTATGTTCTTTTTTTTTTTAAAAAAAAAAAAACGTTTTATTCTTTGTGCATTTCACATCATGGCCCCCCAATCCCATTCATCTCCCAGTCCCTCTATACCCACCCTTTGCCCTTGCAACTTCTCCCCCAAAAGAAAACAAACAAAAAATTTCACCATGGAAGCTGAGTTGTGTATGTGTCACAGTATGTCACACACACACCCTTTTGTCCAAACAGCTTTTCTTGCAAATGTTCATTGCAGTGACTTATTGGTCTGGGCTACACTATCAGTACTGGGTCCTCACGGGGGCTCCTCTCAGATATCCTGTTGTTGCCCTGTGTGGAGGTCCTGTAGCTTTGATTCTGTAGTACCAGACCCTTCATGTGCTCCAACAGTTCATACCTGGGGTAGATGTTGGGCTGGGCCAACTCAGTGCCCTGGATCTGGGCCTGCGTGGTAGCTGAGTTGGCCAGCCTGACTACTTTCCTTTGCTCTCCAGCACTGCCCGGGTGGGGGGCAGGGCCGTCTCGGCAAGCTCACCCAAGTGAAACAACCAGCAAGGGAGCTGCTGTCATGGCCCCAACTCTCTGTTGCCCACTCCACCAGGGCCAGCTCTACTGTGCTGTCTGGCAAAGTTCAGGACGTGCTCTTCAATGTGCGGCAGCTGGTGAGGGGCGGGGCCAGCTCGCCTTCTTTCGTGCCTTCGGGGCCAGATCTGCACAGCCCTGGTTCATCGACATGGCTGGAGGTGGCAGTCCAGAGCAGGGACATCTGCATGGCCTTTGGTAACATGGGTCATGGATCTCAATACAGACCCTCATCGCTGCAGGGCCATGGACACAGACATGTTCCTCAGTGGCAGCTCAGGCCAAGACGTCATCATAGCCTCAGGTGGTGTCGAAGGCCACTCACATTACACTGTTCCTCACATTACATTGTTCCTCACTAACCCCAAGTCTCCAGTTCCCCCTCTCTCTTTTTTTTTTTTTTTTTTTTTT
>NC_034594.1:56938040-56939990 GCF_900095145.1 Mus pahari
AACTCAGAAATCCGCCTGCCTCTGCCTCCCGAGTGCTGGGATTAAAGGCATGCGCCACCACGCCCGGCTTCAGTTCCCCCTCTCTTAATTGTGCACATACCATTCTGCTTCTCTTCCTCTTCCATCTCCTGCACCAAGTGGTGCCACCTTAAATTATGTTCTATTGAGTGAATAAGTTGTAGTTTGTGTGCTCCAGTGCTGCTGCTTGTTTATCTGGTAGCTGTCATGAAGAAGTTCTTAGTTAGGGTTTCCATTGCTGTGAACAGACACCATGGCCGTGGCAACTCTTACAAAGGCAAACTTTTAATTGGGGCTGGCTTACAGGTTCAGAGGTTCAGTTGGTTATCATCAAAGTGGGAAGCGTGATGGCATCCAGGCAGGCGTAATACTGGAGGAGCTGAGAGTTCTACATCTTGATCAGAAGGCAGCTAGAAGACTGTCTTCCAGGCAGAAGGATCTCAGCGCCCATCCCCAAAGTGGCACACTTCCTCAAACATGGCCACACCCACTCCAACAAGGCCACACCTCCTACTAATGCCACTCCCCGGGCCAAGAGAATTCAAACCACTCCAAGTTCTTACTTGGGAATCTTTCCATGACAACATACTTTCTATTTATTTACTTGTTGTTTGTTTGTCTGCTTGTTTGTAGACAGGGATTCTCTGTGTAGCTCTGGGTGTCCTAGAACTCTCTGTGTAGACCACACTGGCCTTGAATTAAGAGATCAGGCTGCCTCTGCCTCCCCAGTACTGGGATTAAAGATGTATGCTATCACTACTGGGCTGCTTTTTAAAATTGATAATTATTGTGTATGTGTTTATACTAATTAGGATTACTCTTGCTGTGATGAAACACTGTGCCCAAAGCAACTCAGGGAGGAAAGGATTTATGTGGTTTACACTTCCATATTACTGTTTATCTCTGAAGAAAATCAGGACTGGAACTCAAATAGATCAGGAAACTGTAGGCAGGACCTGATGCAGAGGCCATGGAGAAGTGTTGCTTACTGGCTTGCTCATAAAACTGCAAACACAGCAGGACATGGTGGCACACACCTTTAATCCCAGCACCCAGGAGGCAGAGGCAGGCGGATTTCTGAGTTCGAGGCCAACCCGGTCTACAGAGTGAGTTCCAGGACAGCCAGGGCTGCACAGAGAAACCCTGTCTCAAAAAAAAAAAAAAAAAAACTGCAAACATGCAAACACAGATGAACACCGTGCTGGCTGCTTTTCTGTCAATTTGACACAAGCTACAGTCATCTGAAAGGAGGGAACCTCAATTGAGAGAATGCCCCCATTTTCTCAGCTCAGGGATCTTACCACCCACAGTGGGCTGGGCCCTCCATCAATCACTAATTAAGAAAATGTCCTGCAGGCTTGCCTACAGCCCAATCTTATGTTCGTGTGTATTTATGTGTGTGCGTGGGTCCCAATGTATGTTGTACAGATGCAGAGGTCAGGGGATAACTTTGTGGAGACCCTGGTCTCCTTTTATCTCTTCCTGGGTTCTGGGGATCAAACTTGCATCTCTAGTCTGTGTGGCAAGCGGCTTCACACAGCCATCTTGCCAGCCCCAACATGTTCTCCTTCATTTTGGGGATGAGCCTGGAAAGGCAAGGTCACAAGGCATATGTAGGTTTAGCTTCTTAAAGGCAGTTGTACTGTTTTACATTCCCCCTAAGCAGTGGGCAAGAGTTCCACAGCCTGTCCTTTAATTTACATAGTCAGGTTTCTTTTATCTGTAGCTACAATAGCTGCATAGTAGCGTTCAAATGTGGCTCTGGTCCGCATGGTGTGTTCCAAATCTTCATTGGCTCATCTGCTACCTGTGCAAGTTTTATTGAATTATCTGTTCAAATTTCTGCCCATTTTTGATTGGATGACTTATTCTTTTTGTTTGTTTGGTTGGTTTTTTTTGTTTGTGTTTTTTTATTTTTGTTTTTTTTTTTTT
>NC_034594.1:56940230-56954204 GCF_900095145.1 Mus pahari
TGCTGGGATTAAAGGCGTGCGCCACCACGCCCGACTGGATGATTTATTCTTATTACCAGTGTCTTTTCAAGAGCAGAGCATATAATGTTGGCTCACTCTTATCAATTTGTGTGTGTGTGTGTGTGTGTGTGTGTGTGTGTGTGTGAGAGAGAGAGAGAGAGACAGAGACAGAGACAGAGACAGAGACAGGGAGGGAGAGAGGGAGGGAGAGAGGGAGAGAGGAGGGTGAGTGTATGTGTGTGCATACTTGTTTGTGTGTAGGGTGCAGGCCCACACATGACACTGCACAAAATGGAGGCTAGCGGACAGCCCTTACCTTTCAGTCTTTGGGTGTCTGTCTTTACCTCCCCACAGTGTTTGAGAGAGCATCTCTTTGCTGCTCTGTGAGTCAGGCTAGCTGGCCTGAGAGCTTTGGGGACATTCTCTCTGCCTCCCATTTTGCTGTGGCGTGCTAGGATTGTGGGTGATTGAGATATTTCATCTGGCTTTTTCTTGGGTTCTGGGCATCTAAACTTTTTTGGTTTTTTTGGTTTTTTTTTACCTACCAAGCCATCCCTCAGCCCCGAATCATCAGTCTTTTAAAGATTGCATCTGAATGAAACGGGCACTGTAGAAAAACAAAACTTGTCACTCTGCGGTGAGAAAGGAAAAGTCTATCCCAAACTGCCAAGGAGTGAACAGAGAAGCAATGGCGGGCGGGGGTGGGGCAGGGAGTGCAGCGGTCCAGGGTTTTAAGGGAACAGGTACCTGGAAGAAGGGGAACCTGTGAGCTGCGGTGGAGGACTTGAAGCATATAATGGGTACTTGTGAGTAGGGATTGAAGGGACCTAGAAGCTCTCCTAGACCCTAACGTGCAGAGCTCCCTTTTGCCAGAGGTAAGGAGATACCTCTGGGGGTGGGGATCCCCAAGGGGATGCTTGCTTTTGTCTAAATGCCAGACTTTTGGAAAAGGGGGTTTCTTGAGACCAGACAGTATCTTTTTTTTTTTTTTTTTTGAGACAGAGTTTCCCCAGACAGTATCGTTGATTTCATATCTAATAAACCTTTTCACAGTCCATTGTTGGGCAGGGTTATTTTGGTTTTAGTTTGTTTTTCTTTTTGAAGCATGGTCTCATTCTAGCTCAGGCTAACTTGAAGTTTATTTACTCTGTAGCCCAGGCTAGCCTTGAACTCAGAGCGGTGCTCCTACCTCAGCAACCTGAGCACTGGAGTTACAAGTGTGAGCCACCACACCCAACTCAGTGTTTCTTTTATCTCAGGCTTGTTTGAAATATTCTAGGTCCTTGCCATTTCTATTTGTCTATGAATCATCTCTACGATTTTTTGTTCCTAAAAGACAAAACCCCTCCCTGGTATTTGATTAGGATGCCTCTTGGTTGCGACTGAAATTCTTTTATGGGTTATCTTGGGAAGCACAAAGGCTCAGCACTTGGATTCCTTCACTACGTTGGTTAACTTATCCCAGAGGCTTGCGTATCATACACACACACACACACACACACACACACACACACACACACACACACACGTTCTATCATTTTCTGAACCCCTTTAAAGACTAACTTGGAGGTGTGGTCACCCATTCCTCTGAAGACTTCGACACATATTATTGATTTTCTATGTATAGACACATATTATTGACACATATTTTCTATGTATAGGAAATCAAGGGCATTCTCTTACACAATTAAACAGTGTTTCTGTCCCACAGGAAAGAAGGTGTGGTTTATTCTGAGCTAGTATACATGACTGGGAAGTAATGGAGAATGCAGGATTCCACCCTACTTCACAGTGGAAGGAGTTAAATGAGCTTCCGTTGTCACAAGACCAAAGCAAGTTATACAAAGAAGTAATTGCGAACCGGTGAGAAACAGACAGTTTTCTCTGAGGTGTCAGATGTTATCTTCCAGGACTCTCAGCTTTGTGACTAATAGAAGTTAGAGGTCCTGCAAGCTTAGTAATACTTTTCCAGCGTTTTACCTAGTAGTAAGGAAGATGGATCAGACACAGAGGTTGGTGCTAAATGGCCAGTAAACGGAACTAAAGATACTCCAAGGTAGTTTTGTCTCTGGGTGAGCAATGTTCCCTCTGTCCATAATTCCTGTGCTCTGGTCACTAATAGTCTGTAGTTGCAGCTGTCATGTACTAACACACGAATCTGGAAAGCCACATGGATTCAGTGTCCTGACTCTGTGTCCTGACAACCACATACCTGATTCTCACCTGGGCAGCTGAAGCACATAGATCTGCACACATAGTTAGTTGTGTCTTTGTCTGCTTGGAGCTGGGAGTTTTGGGGGAGAGGCACACACTTTAAGATGTGAGTGATTTGTGTGAAACTCTTAGGCACCTCTGAATACTGACATACCTTCTTTCTTAGGGACAAGCTCCGAGGCTTCCGACATGAAGCTATAAAATGGTATGTGTGCCAGAATTGTCTCACAGTTGCAAACCTTCCCAAAGCACACACAACGGGGGACTAGGTTTTAACTGGATTCTGGTTTTGATTCATTTGATGTCTATAGGCAAAGAACTAGGTCAAATAATGGACTCGTTTCTTGAGAGAAAAAGAGTTCCCATTATATAATACTTTAAACACAAAGAAGAACGGACCACAGGATCTGTCTTCTAGAACCATCTTTAACTCTTGGAGAGTTCTCTTACAGTATGAGTCGTGAGAATGTGGAGGGCATGACTCTTATGTTCCTTTGTTCAACAGATGGCATTGATTAATGGTTTGAATCTCTGTATTTTTTTTTTTTTTGGGGGGGGGGGGTTTGAGACAGGGTTTCTCTGTGTAGCCCTGGCTGTCCTGGAACTCACTTTGTAGACCAGGCTGGCCTCGANCTGTCCTGGAACTCACTTTGTAGACCAGGCTGGCCTCGAACTCAGAAATCCGCCTGCCTCTGCCTCCCGAGTGCTGGGATTAAAGGCGTGTGCCACCAAGCCTGGCGAATCTCTGTGTCTTAAGGAATATAAATGAGCAAAAGTGCTAATGGATTTTTGCTTGCCTGCGGATTCTATTATCTTTCTCTATTCCATGTTAAATTGTTGAAATAAATATAGAAATAGGTTTTTCTTTCTTTATAAGTTTGTTTCCTAAGTTTTGTATAATTTTAAAAATGTTATCTCATGTAGCAAAGGCTGGCCTTAGACTCCCAGTTCTTCCCTCTTGGCTTTTTAGACTGGGATTTCAGATGTGTGCGACCCTGACCAGTCAGAAACAGGGTTTTTTTTGTTTTGGTTTGGTTTTTTTTTAAGATTTATTTATTTACTATATGTAAGTACACTGTAGCTGTCTTCAGACACTCCAGAAGAGGGCGTCAGATCTTGTTACGGATGGCTGTGAGCCACCATGTGGTTGCTGGGATTTGAACTCTGGACCTTCGGAAGAGCAATCAGGTGCTCTTACCCACTGAGCCATCTCACCAGCCCGGCAGAAACAGTTTTATGGGGGGAAATGAAGACATCTTGGATAGGATGAGAAAGGAAAGAACACATATAACTTAAATATCTAGTTATTTCTTAGTATCAATTGTGGTGGTTTGAATACGTTTAGCCCAGGGAGTGGCACTACCAGGTGGTTTTGGCCTGGTTGGAGTAGGTGCGGCCTTGCTGCTGGAAGTGTGGGGGTGGGCTTTGAGCTCCTACGCTCAAGCTCTGCCCAGCGTGGAAGAGAGAGCTTTCAAGAGAGTCCCCACCTCTTGTTTCTGCCTTCGAAACAAGAGGCAGAACTCTCAGCTCCTCCAGCACCATGCCTGCCTGCACACTGCCGTGCCTCCCACCAAGATGCTAATGGACTGACCCTCAGAACCTGTAAGCCAGCCCCAATTCAATGTTGTCCTTATAAAAGTTGCCATAGGGGCTGGAGAGATGGCTCAGTGGTTAAGAGCACCGACTGCTCTTCCAAAGGTTTTGAGTTCAAGTCCCAGCAACCACATGGTGGCGCACAACCACCCATAATGAGATCTGACTCCCCCTTCTGGTTTGTCTGAAGACAGCAAGTATCTTGCCTCAGCACGTTCATCTGTAGCAAGAAGTATTTTGTGTTTCACTTTATGGAGTCCCAACAAAAGGAGCTCAGCTACACAAAGGGGGACCAATACATGGGTGTTGTTAGCAAAAAAAAAAAAAAAAAAAAAAAATCGCATGTCCTTTCATGTGCTTGGTGTAGCAGAACATCTTTTCACCCGTGTCTGCTTCAGTCAAATGATCCTTCCCAAGTCTGCCTTAGCCCTTTCACCTGTGTCCACTTCAGGAAAACACTCCTTCAATGTGTTTGCCCCAGCAAACACAACTGACTCTCCAAAGAACCCTTACGTTTCCACTTTCTAAGACATTGATCATCAATGCAGATGAGTCAAGTTTCCCCTGCTTTCACGGTGCAGGTTGTGTGTGGAAATTTACTGAAGCCTTTTAAAGGTGTGGCCATTCTTCAGGTAGTGGCTTTGTTCTGCTGATTTGGGTCTTCTTTTTCTTTGATAGCATCATTTAGCTTCTTTCAAAAAAATACATTTTTGATGACTGGGAATATAAATCAGAGGTAGAGTGCTTTTTTAGAGTACATGAAGCCGTAGACTCAATTCCCAGCAACACACACACACACACACCACCACCACCACCACCACCCCAACAACAACAATAAACACCAACAACAAAGAATTTTATAGATAAAAGAAAATCCATTCTAATTATGAGTAAAGTAGAAAAAAATGTGTAAATTTTCTTAACCATGAGGACGTAGCTCAGTGGTAAAGTGCTTACCCAGCATGAACAAGGCTCTCGGTTCAAAACTGTAGAGGAGAACAAGAAAATTTCAAATACCATCATTATAATTTTGGCATTTTTTTCCTTCTTGGAAGTTCTTTAAAAATGTAATGTATTTAATTAAACTACATGAAATGGATGGTTTTTTTTTAATCTTAAGCACTCAGTGGTAGCTAACTGATAACTAATAATTACTGCTTCTTATAAGCCCTATGTTATGTAACTATTCACCCATGCTTCTGTGAGTAACCCCTCACCCATGTAGCTGAAACTCCAGTAAATTCACTGGTCCATCAAGCCTGACCTGAGTGCGATTTTCCTTTGGTTTGTGGATGCTGCCCTACTGTGGGTGAGCAGATGTTTGTCTACCCCTCCCCAGGAAGAGTCACAAAGCACTGTAATTGTTCTCGTTTCCCTGCACACTACCTTGGGTGACCCAGGAGCACCTCTATTCTGCCCTAATCTTGTTTTGTCTTTGAAATCTTGGTGCTTCTGAGTCAGAAGCCGCTCTTCAGGTGGTCTGGCTAAAACTGGCTGCCCATCTGCTTTGCATAATTGCACACATCTTCAGTACCATCACCACTGATAACTGCTGTCTTTTTTCAGGGTTCCTATTGCTGTGAACAGACACCATGGCCACAGCTCTTACAAAAGAAAACATTTAATTAGGGCTCGCTTACAGTTTCAGATGTTTCGTCCATTATCATCCTAATGGGAAGATGATAACGGACGGGCAGACTTGGTGCTGGAGAGGGAGATGAAAGTTTTCCATCCAGACCAGCAGGCAGCAGGGAGACACTGCCACACTGGGTGTGACTTGAGCATCTGTGGTCTGAAAGCCTACCTCCTAGTGACACGCCCCCTCCAACAATGCTGCACTGTATAAGTTTGGGTTTTATTGCTGTGAAGAGTCACCATTGCCAAGGTGATTCTTATAAAGGCAAACATTTAATTGAGGCTGACTTAAGAGTTTCAGAATTTTAGCCTGTTATCATCACAGTGGGAAGCCTGGCAGCACACAGGCAGACGCGGTGTTGGAGAAGGCGCTCAGAGTTTTCGACATCTTGATCGGAAGGGCTTGAATACTAAGGGACCTCAAAGTCTGTCTCCACAGTGACACAGGTCCTCTAACAAGGCCACACCTCCTAATAGTACCACTCCCTATGACCAAGCAATCAAGCACATGAGTCTCTGGGGACCAAACTTATTCACACCACCACACTCCACTCCCTGCCTCCCATAGGCTTGCAGCTGTAACAAAATGCACAATGTCTTTAGTGCAGGTTCTAGGTCTATCATTTCTTGTTAGGTTTATGGGAGTCATTCTATTTTTTTTTTTTTATTGCATTAACAATATTGCTTCAAAATATAGGCAGGGAGAGGAATAGAGAGAAAACTTGAACTGAGTACTGACAACAAAAAAAGATCTTTACGAGAACCCCTCATGTTTAAGGTATACTTTTGGTTTTTGAGACAGGGTCTTAACATGTATCTCTGGCTGGCATGGAACTTGCTTTGTAGACCATGCTGACCTCAAACTCACAGAGCTCTGCCTGCCTCTGCCTCTGCTTCCCGAGTGTTGGGATTTTAAATGTGACAGTTTGAATGAGAATGGCCCCCAGAGGCTCATTTGTCTAAGTACTTGTCCTTGGTTGATGAGACTGTTTGGGAAGGACTAGGTGACGGTGCCCTTGTTAAAAGAGGTGCATCACTGCTACCAGATTCCGAGGCTCTACGAGTCAAGTGCTGTTCCTGGTATGACTTCTCTGCCCCCTGCTTGTAGGCGTGAGTTCTCAGCTGTCCCTGCCATCATGCCTTTGCTCCCCAATCATGGCCTCTAGCTCTCTGAAATAATAAGTTCCCAATTAAACACTTTTATTTTATCAGTTGTCTTGGTCATGGACTGGAGAGATGGCTCAATAGTTAAGAGCACTGACTGCTCTTCCAAAGGTCCTGAGTTCAAATCCCAGCAACCACATGGTGGCTCACAACCATCTGTAATGAGAGCCGAGCCGATGCCCTCTTCTGGTGTGTCTGAAGACAGCTACAGTGTACTTACATATAATAAATAAATAAATAAATAAATAAATGTTTGGACTGGAGTGAGCAGGGCCAGAGTGAGAAGGGGAGGAAAAAAAAAGTTGTCTTGGTCATGATGTTATGTCACAGTGATGGAAAAGTAACTTATACAATGCTATTTCTGTTTCCAACCATAGAGTTCTTGAAGATGGAGGCTGTGCTTTACGCACACCCTCTTCCTGGGTACATGAACAATGGCTGTGCAGTCAAACTACCTTTCTATAGTAGCGAATCTTCTACTTTCCATAGCCGGTGGTTGTGAAGTACAGGGAGCAGATACGGATGGGCCAATCCCACCTGACTTTCCCTTTCTTACAGTGCAGGTGAGCATTGGGATCATGGTGATGCTGGTCCTGTACAACTATTGGTTCCTTTACATCCCATATCTGGCCTGGTTTTACTATGACTGGAGAACCCCAGACCAAGGAGGCAGAAGATGGAACTGGGTCCAAAGCTGGCCTGTGTGGAAGTATTTTAAGGAGTATTTTCCAATGTGTGTAAGTAGAACTGTCTTCTAAAGGATTGAGTGGGGAGGACCGTGGGAGTGTGTTTCCATCAGTGTCTCCCCACCTTCTCCTCTCCAGACGGAATGTGCCATAGTCCATTTTGTCCTCTTATAATGATACCAGAGCATCAGATATACAGAGAGAAAATTTATTTCTCACAGTTCTGAAATCTGGGGATGGGCATCCAAAAAAATAAAATGTTCTAATAGTCAAGCAGTGTCGTCTTGACCCATGACCTCACGGCAGATACAGACGGCAAGAGAGAGTAAGAGGAGGACCAACTTGTCCTTTTAAAAAGACCACCCACACCAGCAGCAAGAATGCCAGGCTTTCCTCACTCCACCATCATAATCTAACCCTCCTCTCATGAGGTCCCACATCCCTACACTATTGCTCTGGAGTTTATGTGTCCAGTGTGGTTTTGTGGGTGGCTGATGGGCACATTCAAATTATTACAGAGAAAGCTTGCAGTTTGGTCCAAGTTAATAACTGGATCTTGAGCTGAGTTGACAAAGTCTGAAAGACTGTGTATGGAGGGACCTGGGTTAAATGGATTGTTTAGAACTGTCAAAACATCTCTAACCCAAGGAAGTAAGATGAGTCATGTCCCTCATTTCCCACTGAAGTTCAGAGACGGGAACCCTTCCACTTCTCACTGATCTGGGTCATATCATTTCCTTCTCTCCATGTGAACATGCTCATAGCTCATCAAAACGCATGATTTGGATCCGGGTCACAATTATATATTTGGGTTTCACCCTCATGGAATATTCGTGCCTGGAGCCTTTGGAAATTTTTGTACAAAATACTCAGACTTCAAGAAGCTCTTTCCTGGCTTCACGTCGTATCTCCACGTGGCCAGGCCCTGGTTCTGGTTCCCGCTGTTCCGAGAATATCTGATGAGTAACGGTAAGTGACACAGCCACTGTCCCTACAGGGCTGGGTGATATAGCCACACTGTTGCTACAGGGCTTGGTGATACAGCCACTGTCCCTTCAGAGCTTAGTGGCACAGATACTAATCCCTACAGTGCTCTGGTGTGGCAGGCAGCAGCAGCCACTTGATTTTAAACTTCCTGTGCTCTGCGGATTTTCCTCATACACATTCCTGGACTCAGTGTATAATAGACCTTGGGACCAGGCCTTCTCTTCCTCTGCTCATCCCAAGTACTTAGTGTTGTGATAACAACATAGGGCTTTTTGAATAAACACCAATCCACTGGAAAAGGAAATTGTTGAATGCTTTCAGTATATTCAAATGTGGAAAACAGTCACATGTATCAAATAAATGGTAAACTGCACTCTGCAGAGGTACGCATAGTTTTCTCAATGCTGGACCTGGAAAATGCCTTCCACTGTGTCTCACTAGCAGTAGCAATAGTGACATAAACTACTCAGTGTGTTTGCTAGCTTTGTCATCCTAGGTTGTGTGGAACTCCTAGGGTCATGGATGTTGTCAGTGGTACAGTGTTTGTCTAGCATGAGCATATCTACTCCCTGATCTACAAGGAAAGAAAAGGGGGAGGGGAGGGAATGGAAGGGAACAGAAGGAAATGAAAGGTCTATAAAGCGAGTTCCAGGATAGCTAGGGCTACACAGAACTTCACTCTATAAGACAAGCTGGCCCTCTGGCCCTGAATCCCTGATGGTACGGCTTCCACCGCTCAAATTTTGAAATTGTAGGTGCGTGCCACTGTGCCTGTGAAGCAATGCCACACTCTTTAATTACTAATTCTGAGAACAGAATCATCCTGAAGTGCCTTAGAGATGCCTGTATACGCATGGTTACGCTCATGCCAGTAGCCTCCATTTCAACTCAAGAGGTTCTACTTGGTTTCCAACTTGAGCTTTTGACCATGCACCTCAGTAGTTTACAAAGCTTACGAAGTATTTTGTATGTGCCAAAGTTATGTACAGTGGTTATAATTACCTTTGCAGCTCCTGGGTATAAAGAAAAATGATTAGCCTTTTTCAAAAAAAAATTTGTCATTTCAGTATCGATTAGTGACAGATTTTCTGTTACCTTCCAGATTGTCATGGCTTCCTATATATTCACTTCTGTTGTTATGTATCTGGAGGTCATTTCAATCCAAAGCTGGCTTGGGTCTGCGCCAGTTTGTAGCCTCAAATGCCGAACTCAGTCCCGTGAGTGCTGCAGGGCACACTAGAGGGCGCCCTAACCCCTCGAACTATCGAGTGAGCTAGCATCTGGCCTCAAGAGGGCGCACTAACATGCCAAGCTACCGAAGAAACAATTCCCTTTCTCATCTTGTAGACATTAGGTTAGAGTTTTATAAAAGGGAGAAAAAAGATAAATCTTTAATTTCCGAAAAAGTCACAGAAATAGATTTTAAACACACTTTTTGCTGAATCAAAATATGATCGCTAGTAAATCTGAGTAGTTGAGAACAGGTGTGTCAGAGATAGCGAGATACTCCCCTGTCCGCGGCCATGTTAGTCAGAGTTCGTAATATACTGATCACAGACGTTCCTGTTTACTAGAGTTGACTCAGAGATGCTGTGTGGCATCGTTGACTTATTTATTTCTTGGCTCTTTTTTTTTTTTTTTTTTTTTAGATTTTTTTATTTATTATATGTAAGTACACTGTAGCTGTCTTCAGACACTCCAGAAGAGGGCGTCAGATCTCGTTATGGATGGTTATGAGCCACCATGTGGTTGCTGGGATTTGAACTCCGGATCTTCGGAAGAGCAGTCGGGTGCTCCTTACCCACTGAGCCATCTCAGCATCCCTTATTGGCTCTTTTGAGATTGGGTTTCTCTGTAGCCCTGGCACTCGAACTCACAACGAACACCCGGCCTAGGTGTGCACCGCCACACTGGCCATTATTGGTTTATAATATAATGTTGCTGTGGCTTTCATGTCTTAAATGCTAAATAAGAATATCCAAATTTGTAGCCAGTGACGTCTTAGGCTGTTACTGCCTTTAAGTTTTCAGCATTATTTCCCAGTGCTGGCTTCTGAGGACAGTGTGTGGGGCAAAGCTTCCTCCTGTGACCTTCCTGCCGCACAGGAAGTTTAAACACTAACTACAGCCCATTTTGAAGGGTCTGCAACCACCAGATGTCAGCCGGAACAATGGTCTATCTCTCTGCTTCTTAAACTGGCATAGGTGCCAGGGATCTAGTTACAGCAGCCTCTTGCATCATGCAGGGGACCATAGCTTTTCCTCTGTGGATAAAGCCACGGGGAACTTGAGAGAGTCTTTGAATAAAAGCTCTATCTGCTTGCTCACTTGCTTTGTGATAGAAACCTCATTCATCTAGCAGCATAGAGTTATATGGGTTAGATGGGTGGAGTCTGAAATCTAGAACGCTGGGACAGGCCTATGGCAGTGACCAGGGACACCCGATGAGCACTGCACTGGCGCAATGCTCTGATGATAGAAATTCAGAGGAGAACAATCCTTGATACAGTAGCAAGACTTCACGGTTGACTCGTCTTCCACTAGGCAGCAGCTGGGTGTTATCATTATTGTCAGTATCTGGTGTTATGAGCAGGTGTCCAATAAATGCTTTGGAATGAAATGAGTCAGCAGGCAGCCGATAGCCTGCTGAAGGGAGTTTACACGACAGACTGATATTTTGAACCGGATGACTGGGTAGGTGACGGAATTCTTTGCCTTGGTTGGTAATGTTGGAACAGGGCCTGCTCTGAGGAATAATTTGACTCACTGGATTTGGAGATAATGAGCTTGAAGTTGGAGCTGTCAACGTGGAATTTCCGTTTGGCCGTTGGTGGTGCGGCCTGGGAAGCAGAGGGATATATTCCAGGGGATGGGGTGGATACACCCCACCTAAGTGGGAGCTGAGTTCATGGCTAGAGATGAATTTAGAAGACAACAGAAGGGACTCTCAGAAATAGCAGCTTACAGGAAGGGCTGGCAATAAAGAAGCAAGGCGTGAGAAGTGGCCAGGAGAGAGCTAGAAGGGTTATGTGTCAAGATCCTGGGGGCCGTCTTTGCAAGAGAATCGATGCCTTTTTTTTTTTTTCCTCACGAAGGTTACTCAGAACTAAATGACGATGTCTTGAACTCAGGGAAAGTTCAAAGCCATCCCGAAGGGTCTGATTCTCTCATCCGTTGGCATTTGTCTTTTCTTTCAAGGGAGTAGAGCATTCAAAGCTAGGGGTGACCTGTGACCCCAGCATATTAGAGGCTTAGCCAGGATGATTGCCATGAGCTTGGTGCAAGCTTAGGCTCGTGAGCTGAGGGACAGTGAGCCTACATGGTGTGGCCATGTAGAGAAAGAGAGAGGAGAGAGACAGAGAGACCAAGACCGATTATCATTCAAAATCTTATACTTCTCTAATAGTAGGAATCATAATTAGACCATCACAGTTGCCAAAAAACGTTATTTTTAAAAATTATTCTTCAGGGCTGGAGGCTCAGGGGGTTAGGAGCATTGACTGCTCTTCCAGAGGTCCCAGCAACCACATGGTGGCTTCCGACCATCCGTAGTGGGATCTGATGTCCTCCCTTCTGGTGTGTTTGGAGACAGCTATGGTGTACTCAGATACATTAAGTAAATAAGTATTTTTTTAAAAAATTATTCTTCAAAGGGAACGGCTATCTATACTTTCTATTTGACTCCCCAAGGGCCGGTTTCAGTGTCTAAGGAGGGTGTGTCTCATGTGCTGAGCAAGGATGGTGGTGGGAACGTCTCAATCATTGTCATCGGAGGTGCAGAGGAGGTGCTGGAGGCTCACCCAGGAGCATTCACCCTGTGCCTCCTACAGCGCAAAGGGTTTGTTAAGATGGCCTTGACCCATGGGTAAGTGGCTTTTTTTTTCCATTTTGTTGGAGACAGGGCCTTGGTATATAGTCCAGGCTAGCCTGGAACTCACTATGTAGCCCAGGCTAGCCTGGAGCTTGCGATTCTCTGGTGGAGCCTGCCAAGTCCTAGGATTATAGGTGTGAGCCACCCTGCCTGGCCTAGCTAAGAGGCTGTTTGTTTAGGGTGAGCATGTTTTAAAACAATAAAACATTACATGAGCACAGAGAATTATAATAACTTTTCTAGTCCTTAAAGAACATTCTCCAAGTCAATGGGAGTGGAGTATAAGCTTTCTACCAAGGCAGTTTGATGTCACAGCATATGGCAATCTAAAGAAACAACAGTGGGGGGGCTGGTGAGATGGCTCAGTGGGTAAGAGCACCCGACTGCTCTTCCGAAGGTCCGGAGTTCAAATCCCAGCAACCACATGGTGGCTCATAACCATCTCCGTAACAAGATCTGACGCCCTCTTCTGGAGTGTCTGAAGACAGCTACAGTGTACTTACATATAATAAATGCAGAGAGCTGTAAACGATGTGACTCGGCTCACCTTCTCCTTCCCTCCTCTTTATTCAGTCCGGGACCCCAGCCCATGGGATGTTGACAACTTATGCTCAGGGGTCACCTTCCCCTCTTCATTCAGAACCTCTGTAAAAACACCTTCGCAGACATACCCTGAGGTGTCTCTCCTAGGAGACTCCACATCCACTCAACTTGACAGTGAAAATTCAATGTCACTGGTACATACAGAGTTTAGGAGGTTTTCTTGAAACCTCTGGATGAACGTAAATTATTTAAATTCATATCCTTGGGGCTGTGGTGGGGGAGGGTTCAACAATTTAACTGTGCAATTATGCAGGCTGGAGTTTAGATCCCAGCACCACATAGCAAGCAAAGCATCCTGCAAACACACATAGATCCAGCTCTGAGGGAGGGACGCCTTCTTTTAGCTTCTATGCCTGCCCAGTGTGTGCACCTGCAGACATGTGTGCATACATTTTGCTATGCACAACCAAACATTTTTGCATTTACTTGTAAATCTGTGCTCTTCCCCTCTGTCCCTTGCAGTGCCAGTTTGGTGCCAGTGTTTTCTTTTGGTGAAAATGAACTCTATAAGCAAATTAACAACCCCAAAGGCTCCTGGCTACGAACTATACAAGACACGATCCACGATTTAACGGGAGTAGCCTTGCCATTGATCTATGCCAGAGGAGTTTTCCAGAACAGCTTTGGCATAATGCCCTACCGGAAGCTGATCTACACCGTTGGTATGTATGGGAAACACACAAAAGATCTTACTTCGTACAGTGTTCACCATTACTGGCCTTTCCTAGATGACTCCTGACGTCCTCACAGCCACACACTGTGGCGTCAGTCCCTTACTGAAAGCGTGCTTTGTGTCACTAGTTATGCTTATATATGTTCTGGTATAGAATGATTTTATGTATAAAAGGTGAGTGAGTGACTAGAGATGGAGAGGGGTGGGAAAGTGGTGCAGCATCCACCCTGGGCGTGCCTGTAGTTTCACCTCTGAAGGATATGGAGGCAGGAGGAACCCAGAGTTAAAGCTAGCCTGAGCGATGCACAGGCTCGCAGAATAATTTCTTTCTGGGGCTTGGAAGAGGCTGTGAAGTTGAAAATGAGAAAGAGCCAAAACATGCAGAACTAACCACAGCTTTGCGCTTTATATGAGATGGAAATAACCTAATATCTAAAATCTAAACATAGTGACTCATTGTTTAATTTTTTTTTTGACTTTTCGTTTTTTTTAAAAAAAGATTTGGGCTGGTGAGATGGCTCAGTGGGTAAGAGCACCCGACTGCTCTTC
>NC_034594.1:56954409-56956328 GCF_900095145.1 Mus pahari
TTTTATGTATATGAATACACTTTAGCTGTCTTCAGACACCAGGAGGGGGCATCGAATCCCATTACAGATGGTTGGGAGCCACCATGTGGTTGCTGGGATTTGAACTCAGGACCTCTGGAAGAGCAGCCAGTGCTCTTAACCGCCATCTCTCCAGCTCAACTTATTTTTTTTAGATGTTTCACTAGGATTTCCTTCATCTCTTCTCTTCTTCTCCTCCTCCCCTTTCTCTTTCATAACAGTCTCATGTGGCCCAGGCTAGCCTGGAACCTAGCTATGCAGCCAGGTGTTCTTGAACTGCTAATGTTTCTGTTTCCACCAGCACCGCTCCTGCTGCATTACACGGCGCACATGTACACGCACTACATTTTCTGCCGTCAGTTTATATGAGCTTTGCTGTTCAGATGTTACTATTTTTAGCTGCCATATTTAACTCAGATGGGATGTAGGAGTCTGTTGATTAGTTACTACGGGGAACACAGGTACATTTCAGTGTACAACTGTAGTTTCACGATCCGATGGCTCGTTTCTTTTGACTTCGTATCGGTCCATCATTTTGGCTCCCTTGTGTAATGCTATTGATTTGGGGGAGAAATAGAATGGAAAGTTTGAGATATGATTCAAGGGCTAAGTTTAATTAGATGCAGTGCATATGCTCACATATGAAAATAAAGGGCATTCTGTTGAGTTAAAGGATTATAGTTATTACCCCATTGCGTTAATCTTTTTTATTAAATTAGAGTCACTTGCCATCTGACATAGTTAAACTGTGCCTTTCCTGACAAAGCCAGAGTCAAAAGCAGTTGCTAAATGTGAGCTAGCTGTCAAGACACTATTATCATCCATACTGTGCACTGGGCTTCTTTTGAAAACTCAGAATAAGGGGACACTCCATTGCCTCGTCCGTCTGCTTCCTCCCAGTGGTTCTTAGTCCACAGCAGCTCTGGCGGCCTGTTGTTATTTGAAAATTTTAAGTGAAGCTAAGAATATGAACATTTCATAAAGCCCCAGCTATCATAATCTTAGGACAACAGAAGGGGAGTCGAGGATCCCAAGGAGCCCGACTCGTGGGAACCCAACCAAGCATAGTCCTGGGATCCCAATTCCTAGGCAGCTGAGGCTGGAAGATCACTAGGGAAGAGGGAGGGAACAAAGGAAAAAGGAAACAAGAAAAGGAGGGAGAGAGACTGATTCTTGGGAGGTATGTCTTAATGGCTGTGGCTCACGTGTCCTGAGCTGTACACAGATTGATATTGGCATTAGGAATCCTTATCATGCATCAGGGAGACGGGCTGAAGGGAGTGGTGAGGTTTTAAGGCCCGACTCCGAGTGACACAGCTGTCGTGGGCTGGGAAGCAAATGCAACCATGGCAAATGAAGCCCTTGACAGAGTTTGAATGTGGATTATGTGCAAAATGTCTCATCATGGCGTGACTCTGTGCGTGTGATCATGGCGATTCCTAGGACACTTTTCCCATTCTTAGAAAATAAAATAGTTAGGGGTGATTCACACGACTGAGTTAGTGCCATCCACGATCTCACTTGAGATGTTTTTCAGACATAAATAGCATGCCTGACATGGTGGTACATGTCTTCGGTCCCAGCATTTAGGAGGCAGAGGCAGTAAGATTGTTGTACGTTTAAGGCTAGATCCTGTCTCAAAACAGAACAAATAAATGAACAAACAAAAACCCTACTAAGGAACTAAGTAGGTAATTTGGTTGGTGGAATGCTTGTCTGGCAAGCACAAGGCCTAGATTTGATTCCTGGCATTAAACCGATAGGGTAAATGAATACCTTTAATCCCAGCACTGGGAAGGTAGAAGCAAGAGGATCTAAAGTTCATGGTCATTCTTTGCTATACAATGAGTTCAAGGCCTGCCCAGGCTATAGGAGACTTTGTCTCAAAAAAAAAAAAAAAA
>NC_034594.1:56956368-56958490 GCF_900095145.1 Mus pahari
GAGAGAGAGAGAGAGAGAGAGAGAGAGAATAATTCCTATGTATGCTGATGTACATAAATATGCTTACACATACAAAGCGCACAGGAATGGTTTGCATAGCTGAGAGGATGCAAGTGCTTTTGGCGTTCTTTCTAAAAAGGATAAGGAAATGTGTTTTATTTTAGTGAAACTGATTCCAACCCACATAAGGGCCAAATAGTCCACTGTGTCTTAAATCATCATATACTAGAGGGAGAAGTACAGGCTAAGGGATTTCTGAAATAGAAGGAAAGGAAGGGGGTGAAATTTAAGTTTTATTTATAAACTTATTTATAAACAGGAGATTAGAAAAGGAAAGACTAGTGTCATGAGGTCTCACAGAACTGGGAGACACATTTATATGCTGGGTTCACCAAAGACAAGCATTTGTGAGAAATTAGCTAAAACATATGTAGAGATTAAATTTGGGAAAGTGTCATTGTAACATAGTCTACAAGCTTTCTCTTGACTACTTCCCTGGTCTGCTGAAAAGAATGTTTCTTTCTTCCTGATACAAGGAGAGCATCACATGGGAGTTTTAGTTCCTTCTCTCAGGAAGAAAAGGGAAAACCATAATGATCCTCTCACATCGCAAAAGTATCTTCCGCCATGTTTTAAGTGTTGTTTGCTCAAAATAACATGAGCCAAAGTGGCAAACCACATGGCATACTTATGGCACTTCAGTGCCCAGTACTGGGTGCTAACTGCTCAGTGGAGGATCACAAGTGAGTGTCCCTGTGCTGCTACGCAGCAGAGTGCACATATGCATGCATGCACACACAGAGGCCATCCTTTAAACTCCCATCAGAGAATGGATCTGAACTTGGGGATCTTCCAGCTCCCAAGTTCATCCACAGCGACACCTGGCCACATATGCCTGCCCACCTGTTCTTTCTCCAGTGATACGCCTTAAAGAGGGAACTTCCTTCATGAGACTAGGAGAGTTTTACTTGGTGTGTTGGTACAAGTTTGTAATCCCAGTGCTTGAAAGAAGCTGAGGCAGTTTGAGTCCAGCCTGGGCTACTTAGTGAGTTCAAGGCCAGTTTGATTACACAGAGAATCTGTGTCTAAAAAATAAAAATAAAAAATCAGGGAGAGTTAAAAACTATGGAATCTTTCTACCTACAGATGAGCAGAATAAAGATGTTTTTATTTTGAAAGATCGATGACTTAGGATTTTACTGCTGTGAACAGATACCACAATCAAGGCAACTCTGATAAGGTCAACATTTAATTGCAGCTGGCTTACAAGTTCAGAGGGTCAGTCTGTTATCATCAAGGTGGGAGCATGACAGCATCCAGACATTCATGGTGCAGGAGGAGCTGAGTGTTCTACATCTTCCTCTGAAGCTGCTAGCAGAATACCGACTCCCAGTCAGCTAGGAATGGGGTCTTAAAGCCCACACCCACAGTGACACACCTACTCCAACAGGGCCACACCTACTCCAACAGGGCCATACCTTCAAATACTGCTGCTCCCTGGGCCAAGCATATTCAAACCACTACAATAGATTCTTTACGTCCCTGAGGGAAAAAAAAATGAGCATCCATGTCCAACCCTCCTAACCGCTGTCTGCACCGGCTCATGAAACTCCCCGTCCTCTAGCCTAGGTACCTGTTACACAGTGGTAGCATGGACTTGAAGCAAGACGGGGATCCTTGGAGTGATTGTGCCCTCGCTGCTTCCCCCATTCTCTGTCCCAGATAAACTTATCACAGCACAAGGAGATGAACAGGGCTGCTGTGGAGGCCACAAATAAGCAGCCGCACTGGGATAGCTACACAGGACAGAGAGCTGCAGCCTCGGGGGCACGGCAGCCACCGTGCAATGAAAATGCACCAGGTTGGGGAGGGGTGGGTGGTGTGTTTCCTTCATCTTTCTGAGACAAGGTTGTAGGCTTAGATTTAAAAAAAAAAAAACAACAAAAAACCTACTTTAATAAGGGTTCTTAAATGCATTAACCTCCCTTTTAGCCCCCACCCACGAGAGCTGGAGGAAAGGAAAGGTTAATAGGGCCAAAGAAAAAGCAAAAACTTCCCGCTTCACAGGGTCTCACTCTGTAGCTCAGGCTGGCTTGAATCTGTGAGGGAGAGGCAGGGGCGG
>NC_034594.1:56958580-56971295 GCF_900095145.1 Mus pahari
GCTGTCTTCAGATGCACCAGAAGAGGGCGACAGATCTTATTATAGATGGTTGTGAGCCACCATGTGGTTGCTGGGATTTGAACTCAGGACCTTCGGAAAAGCAATCAGTGCTCTTAACCACTAAGCCATACCTCCAGCCCCTATTGGTCTTTTTAATAGCACCTGATAGGCTCCTGTAAGCATTAACACTCTTAATATGGGCTCAGTTCAATTTCAAGAAGCAAGAGGCAAGCTGAAGCCACACGGGAGCTTGTTCCCATTGGTCCCACTGTTCCCAGGTGGGTGGTTCTCGCCTCACGGCCGCTAGATGAGCTTCCTTGAGTTTTGTAGTCTAAGTAAGGTCTTGATGATGATCAAATGTTTCCTTTATTACCTCTAGCTTATCCCTAAAAAGCATTGAGCTTTTCCAACCTTCTAATCCAGTTAGGGGACAACTTAGGAGTGGGAGGAAGGGATGCTAGGCTTAAATATTAAGTTCCTGTGATTTGAAACTTTTAACATCTCGGAGGAAGGCAGTAGGACCATGATCATCTTACATGGAGAACATCTTACGATTACTTCAGTCGAAAAGGGTATATTTGAGCTCCTGGAAGAAGCCGCCGAAATGTAATGGAACTGAATAAGAAGGGACTTAGTTAGCTGTGGTGTCCTTCCTAGGGGGAGAAGCCCTAATTGAGAGGTCACAATTCTATAACAGTAAGCTGTTTTTACTCCCATCTTTAACAGTAATACCTCTCTCCGCAGCCTCCACTGCACCGTCCTGTTGGCCTCTCTCCCTGAGGTAGTCTTACTAGAAACTACAGCTCTTTCTATGAGACTACAAGTTTACCGGCCCATCTGTGTAAAGAGTTCTCAGTTTTCCTTCCTCAAAGTTCACAACTGCGAGGAAGCTTTATAGAACAAGCTGTACTCTCCCATCCCTTGCCGGGGAAACTTTAGGGCAGAGAGAAAACTAAGATAGGTCCAGGCTGCTCACTATGTAGCCAAGGTTGGCCGGGAATTCCCAGTCTGCCTGCCTGCATCTCCTGGGTGCTGAAACTACAGGTATACGCCAGCGCTGGCTTATTTCCGCCAGTTCTCTCTGCTGTGTGTCAAAGGACTGGTGTCTGCCGTGCATAAATCAGATTTCATAAAGATCGAAGGAAACTGCCCATGAGTGTTTGGAGGCTCCCTCTAGTGAAACACTCAGCAATTAGGGGGTGTCAGTCCTTTCTCTGTGCCCCTCAACTCCCATATTCATGGTCTTTATCACTTGCTGCCTCTATTTCTTCACGATTGCTTAGGTTTTTTTTTAAAAAAATAACCACCTTCCGTTACTGGCACAGGTTCGCCCTGTATGTAGCTTGAAGAAAGACAAAGGAGCCCACCCCTAACCCACTCCTCTTCCTGTACTCCATTCCCCCCCCCCCACCCCCCTACGGCAGCGCCTACAGGCCTCATGCCCATGAAGTTAACCACCTGGCTCATCCTGGCCTTGGGAGCAGTAGCAGCATCAGGCCAGCAGGGGGTGCAGTGTATACAGGCCGCCAAAGACGTATTTCTGAACTCCCAAATTCTGAGATTATTATATAAACGTCTTTTAAAATACGTACAGAAGTCGCCAGATTTATTTACAACCAATCGGCATTTTTGTAATTATACAGATGAAACAGATAACTTGTTTCTTTGTGAAACATTCATATGATACAGGTAAAATAAACGAGCCGTTCCCCATTCCTGACCTGATCCCCAAAGGCAAATGTTGATCTTACCAGGTTTTTCCTGTACACTGAAAATATTGGTGCACCTAGAAATATATTTTTTCCTAGATAGGGTCACACTTCATTTTGCAACTTTTCTTGGACATTTTAGTCGTCGTGCATGCCACGTTGTTATTTCTTTTTTAAAAGATAGCTGCCTAAGATTCCGGTGAATAGCTGGAATGTCGCTCAGCTTATGTAACTGTTTTCCTAATGAGCTGTGGTCGCTTTCAGTTTTGTGACTAGATGACTTTCTCGCACAGAGGCCTCGCTGTAAAGTGACATTTTCAATTGTTCCAAGAGATATTTAAAAAAAAAAAAGTCATAATAGAAATGTTCAGTCACGTGACCTGAACATTTCACAGTCAGTCACAATAAGCACCCTGTGGTCTTGCTGTCAGCTGTGCCCAGGGGAGAATGAGGGTGACGTGGCTGGCAGCAACGCCTACTCTGTGCACAGCTGCAGTCGGCACAGCGCGCGCGTTTGACTCAGAAGTCAAACCACCAGAATGACAGCTCAGTGTCTGCTGAGAAGGGAAACTCTTTATTTGTTGTCGAGTGGGATGGTGTGACTGAGGTAGGCAGCCAGTGAGCTGAGGAGCGGACTGGAGCCAGCCGGCTGGAGGGAAGCCGATTGGCAGCCCAGCGCTCAGCTGCCCACGGGAGACCCAGGCTGCGGTGGAGTGGTGGCTGTCCTCAGGGATGACACGTGCTCTCTTTTCCACAGTTGGCCGCCCCATCCCTGTTCAGCAGACGCTGAACCCGACCTCAGAGCAGATCGAAGAGCTGCATCAGACATACATAGAGGAGCTAAAGAAACTGTTCAATGAGCACAAAGGGAAATACGGTATTCCGGAGCATGAAACCCTGGTTTTTAAGTAACCGTCTCCCTCCAAGGCATAATAAAGGAAGTCAAGAAAGCATTGTTGAGAAAATAAATATTTTAAATAATTTCTCTGTGGTTTTTGTTTTGTTTTGTTTGTTTGTTTTGACTATAGAATCAAGTTATTTTATACTGTGGTAAATAAAAATACAGAAAAATGGAGGGGTGGGGTTATGACCCAGTGGTACAGTGCTTACCTAACATGGATAGGCTCCAAGTTTGGCTCTTAACACTGGAAAATAAAGATACGCTGGATGATTATAGCATAGGATTGAAGGTGACTAAGACTTAAAAATCTTCTGAATTTAGGGAGACTATGTCATTCTTCAGGTTCCTAAAAGTCTTAGAATTACTCATGTGCTCAGAGCAGAAGCAAAATGCCAATTTGAAAGAGCCTCTAGACACTAACTGAGCAATTCTGTGGCTTAGGGTGGTTTCTGCACTGAGCAGGGCAGCTGTTGTTCGGCCCAGCTGGACATTTAGAGACCGTGTAACTTGGCTTACAGAAAGCTGGAGAGACAGGGCTCTAAGGAAATCATGTCAGTTTGTAATACTGGGTCATCTAGGTCTTTCTTTTTTTCTTAAATCAGTGTAGAATTGTTTTGCCATTTTTGAATCAGGATGCGTCTGCCTCTTGGAATCCTATAGGAATGGCCAGAGTCGTTTCGCTTTACACTCAGAAACAGGTGTGTTTGCAATGGAAGGCAAGTCTATTTGGAAGATAGCATCACCCTGTTTTAGGATGCATTGTAGGGTGCTGGAGATGTGGTATGCAATAGAAGCAGCTGTAATCTTCTCCCCCGAGAGCCTTTTCACTTAATACAGAGCTGGGGCTTCTCTGCTTGCTGGTCTTTCCCTGGTGCCTGGCACAGCTTGGGTCAATCCCAGGGCATAAAATATGTACTTGCCCAGTGGATGTAACAAATAACATTGCTATAATGTGAAGCTTCTCCTAAAGCTATTCCACAGTAATGGAACCTGTTATAAGCCAGGACCCACATGAGATGGGAACACTTCCTGCTCTCTAGTTGGCCCACACCAATAATTGACAATCCTACACACTGTCATAAGCTAGTCAGGTGTTGGCTCTTTAGTCACTGAGCTGGAGACTGGCACTAAAACCAAGGACTTTTCCAAACCTTCTGCACTACAGCTGCTTGTGAGTAACTCCATCCAACCACAGGTCGTTCCTGTTAACAGGCTTCAAGTTCTGAAGTGTAAAGTCTGGAGAGAGCCTGGAATGTGCTCAGTGCCATGCCAGGGCTGTGATAGGTTTTCAAGTACGAGGACTTGCAGCGCCTAGAACATACAGAAATGCCAGGCACTGTGCTGTGTCCCCGGAAACCCAGCCGTGAGGAGATGAAGGCAAGTAGACCACAGGAGCTCACTGGCAGAGCAACCAAGTGAGAGACCTCGACTCAGAAAAGGTGGCGGACAGCCCCTGTGGAAGGACAGCAGAGATTGTCCGCTGGCTTCCTTGTGCGTGCCATAACCATGCACATATGTCTCCATGCATACGTCTGTACAGGCATGCATACTACACACACAAAAATCATGCTACACAACAGCAAGAGTGGGAAAGTAGTTCACATAGGGCAGCCTGGTCCTTCCGAGGTGTTCCACATGTGCCATCTGAGGATCCATTGTCCCAAAGCTTTGAAATCCATTGTTTTGCCAAAGCAGAGCCTTTAAGTTATTAGAGACCCATGAATCAATCTTTTGTACTGTGGTAAATAAAAATACAGGAAAGATGTTTTTCAAAAGCCCGGGATTGTGATTTCTTGATTTCACAGAGGCCTAAATTTTAATTCCATTTAGTGACCATCCAACACAATCCAACACAGCTGGATTGCCCAGCTGGTGGCCAAAGCGCAGGCTTGGCAAAGCAGAGTTTGCAAATTGAAGAAAACGCTCTCTTACAAAGTTTGGATCTAAGATGAAAGGATGGACTATCCAGAGACTACCCCACCTGGGGATCCATCCCATCATCAGCCACCAAACACAGACACTATTGCACATGCCAGCAAGATGTTGCTGAAGGGATCCTGATATTGCGATCTCTTGTGAGGCTATGCCAGTGCCTGGCAAACACAGAAGCAGATGCTCACAGTCAGCTATTGGATGGAACACAGGGCCCCCAATGGAGGAGCTCGAGAAAGTACCCAAGGAGCTGAAGGGGTCTGCAACCCTATTAGGTGGAGCAACAATATGAACTAACCAGTACCCCCGAGCTCGTGTCTCTAGCTGCATATGTAGCAGAAGAGGGCCTATTCGGCCATCATTGGGAAGAGAGGCCCCTTGGTCTTGCAAAGTATATATGCCCCAGTACAGAGGAATGCCAGGGCCATGAAGTAGGAGTGGGTGGGTAGGGGAGCAGGGGCGTGGGGGAGGGTATAGGGAACTTTCGGGATAGCATTTGAAATGTAAATAAAGAAAATATCTAAAAGGAAAAAAAAAAAAGAAAGAAAACGCTCTCTTGTGAATGTTTACAAAATTTTGATCTTAAAAAATGTTAGACATAAATGACTCGCAACTTGACATGTGGGAAATGTTATTTTCAGCACCTATAGAAGAGGGTAAGCTTACCTCTTAACTTCTTAGGGTCTCCTGGAGACTTAATCAGGCCATGCCAGTGCTCTGTCAGATACTTAGCATAGCTGTAAGTGCCACATGGACCTACAGGTGGCAAATGGGGGTTTGTAAGGAATCCATCACATGTAAATGCCACGTCACGTTCACTAGTGCAGTTTCACAGAGGTCTCTCCAGTCGTGAAGGGTCCATCTACCCGTACAATCACATGGAAAGTTTAAGCAGGAAAGCAAACCAATCAGGATTAAAGGCATGTGTCACCCCACCCCCACCCCCAGTGCATGCAGCTAGATCCTAGGAGGTGTACTGGCTGATTTTATGTGTCAACTTGACACAAGCTGGAGTTATCACAGAGAAAGGAGCCTCCCTTGAGGAAATGCCTCCATGAGATCCAGCTGTAAGGCATTTTCTCAATTAGTGATCAAGGATGGGAGGTGCCCTTGTGGTGGTGCCATCCCTGGGCTGGTAGTCTTGGGTTCTATAAGAAAGCAAGCTGAGCAAGCCAGGGGAAGCAAGCCAGTAAACAACATCCCTCCATGGCCTCTGTATCAGCTCCTGCTTCCTGCTTGAGTTCCAGTCCTGACTTCCTTTGGTGATGAACAGCAGTGTGGAAGTGTAAGCTGAATAAACCCTTCCCTCCCCAACTTGCTTCTTGGTCATGATGCAGGAATAGAAACCCTAAGACAGGAAGCATTTCCTTTATTGAGGTTCCCTCCTCTCAGATGACTCTGGATGACATCAAGATGACAAAGCAACTTGTGTCGAGCTGACTTAAAACTACCCAGCAAACTTGTGATTTCATGGCAAGCACTTTACCAATGGAGGCGTCTCCCCAGCCCTCACTTTGTGTTTTGGAGGCAGCGTCTCACGTATCTCAGGCTGGCCTTGACCTTGCCTTTTAACTAAGAATGACCTTGCACTTTTGATCCTCCTATAGTTACCTGGGGGCTAGTTAGGCGCTCAACCACCTGAGCACCAGCTAGAGAAGATAAAGCACAGTCTGGGGCTGGCACTCAGTTGGTAGACGGCTTAACCTAACCGCTCCCTTTCTATAATTTCTGCATGGTTAATAATAGCCGATTTTAGAACAGATACCGAAACTAGCAGTTATCCCCACGAAAACCATCGCTTGGGGCTTTGGATGAAGCTCAGTTGGTAGAGTATTTTCCTGGCATGCACAAAGCTCTAGATTCCATCCCCAGCCCCACATAAACCATTAAAAGGTCAACATGCCTGTAGTCCGGGCACTCAGGAGGTGGGGGCAGAAGGAGCAGAAGGTCATCTGACTCAGCGGATGGGGACTGGGTTCCACACTGGGCGGAGCTTGAGCATAGGAGACCTCAAAGCCCACCCCCACAGTGACATACTTCCTCCAACAAGGTCACAGCTCCTAATCGTGCCACTCCTCATGGGCCAAGCATTCAAACACGTGAGTCTATGCAGGTCGTAGATATTCTAAACATCACAGTACGCATCTGATGTATTATCCAGCTATGCACTATGTAACGAAACACTTGAAGGCTATGGGGATCCCTTAAAGACCCTCTTCTTCAATACTATGTCAAACTGACAAGTGACATTGGGCACTGGGTACAAAGACCAAACAGTCCAACGAATGTAAACAGAATGAAAACATCATCCAGATATGCACAAGTAATATGACTTTTACAGCTTTGATCCAAGGGGATAACTGTGTTTAAATTGAGCTTACTCAAGCCACATGTTCCTATTGCCTTTTGTGCAGAGAAAGCACTTTATAAGCCGCCATTGATAACGGGCTTTGAGACATCTTTGAAGTACCTACCACATCTTTCTCACCTACCTTCAGTGAGTGGTCATTTCTGTTGCCACATCTGAGAGGTTTAGAAACGGCCTCTGGAACCATATTTCAGAGAAGAGATTTCTTCTTCACCTGCAATCTTTTCTGCTTTTGTGCCACACAAGGGAGCCGTGGCTTCTTCGTTCTGACACTGCTCCGCCAACCTGAAGCATATAACGTATTGCCATTGATTCCAAGGGCCACTGGGGATGTTTCTCTGACAATAGCATTTGGCAGGAACTTGCTACAAGGATTACTTTCCAGCTTCGTTTGCAGTTCTTTGCTTCAGTGGGACACTTCTACCTCTCCAGGGCATTTGGAGATAGATGCTCTTGGATGACTGAGGCCCAGGTGTGAGTGAGCAGAGCCTCCTGCGGTATGATGAAGACATCTAGGACAGACCACTTGCTATAACACTGACTCCAAGAACGGGGCATGAGACAGGCGAGCTGCCTTCTAGGGCTCCAGCATAGAAAAGGATCTCAGGTGTTGGGTGAGTAGGACAGTGTCAGTTACTCTTCTTAATTACCCAATGCAAGCAGCTTAACTGAGGGAGGGTTCCTGCTGGCTCACAGTTTGAGAGTGTCCCTGCCTTAGCCAGTATTCTATTGCTGTGCAGAGACACCATGACCACAGCAACTCTTAAAGAAGAAAGCATGTAACTGAGGCTGACTTACAGTTCAGAGGTATAGTCCATTGTCTTCATAGCAGGAAACATGGCAGCACACAGGGAGACTGATACTGGAGAAGTAGTTGAGAGTTCTACATTCCAATCCTCAGGCAGCAAGAAGAGAGAGAGCCACTTAGCCTGACTTGGGCTTTTGAAATCTCAAAGTGGGCCACATCTCCTAATCCTTCTCAAATAGTGCCTGTCCCTAAGCATTTAAATATATGAACCTATGAGGTTCTTATTCACACCACCATAGTCCATAAAGTGTGAGAGGTCCTCAAAAGTTCATGGAAGCAGAAGCACGTGGCTGGAATTCCTCATTATCTGGATGAGTCATGAAACAATGAGTTGTCAAGAATCAGGCTAGGCTATGAATAGTCAAGGTGACCGATCTATGCTAGCAGGGCTCCCCCGTGGGTCCCCCACCACACTCCAGCAGTACAACCAGCTAGGACCAAGTGTGTAAGATTGTGAGCCTATGGGGGACATTTCACATTGAAACCAATGACAAGCCTCCAATGCTTTTTGTGTAAGGAAGATTCATTCTTTCTGGGGGTGGGAGGGTCAAGAAGGAAGTCTATAGAGGGAGATGATGGACTTACCAGGGCAAGGATAAGGCTGAAGATCCTTCCCATGGCAAAGTATGGAAAATACTTCTTATAATGGAATGTGTGTGTGTGCGTGTATATATGTGTGTGTGTGTGTTTCTGAAGATCAAACTCAGAATCTTACACATTGGTGAGGATCTATACTACTGGGCTATATTTACTCCAGACCTCTAACTTACATTTAAAATGTAATTTAGTTTAACGTTTTTATCTGCTTGTGTGTATGTGCTTGCACATGCTACAGTGTATGTGTGTAGAAGTCAGAGACCAACTTCAGTAGTTGGCTCTTGCCTTCTACCTTGCTTGAGGTAGCATCTCTCTTTCAAAAAATTATATTCATGAATCTTGTGAGTTTCATACATGAGCATATGCTGTATTTACATTACTTCCTCTCCCTCTCTACTTTCATCTTTTGTAGTCTCCCTCCACATCTCCTGCCTTAAATTCATGTCTTCTTCTATAATTATCATATGGCTAGGGACCCAAAGGGAGTCATGGAAAACGTAAATACATATATACATACATACATACATACATACATCTATGTATGTGTATATTTATATACATATGTGTGCATTTATCTACATACATATTCACACAACCTAATGATTCCAATTTGTGTTGTCTGTGAGTTTAGAACTGACCACTTAGGCTTGGGTGACCTATCAGAGGGCTCATCCCTAAAGAAAACCTGACTTTTCCTCAGTAGCCATCGTCTGACTTTAGCTATTTCATCCAGGGGCAGGAACCTGTGACCCTTTCTCCCTTCTACGTTGGCATGTTGATGGACGTCTTGTTCAGGCAGCCGTATTGTTGAGAGGTCATGGGTTCAGTACCCCTTCAGTGTTGAGGAATTGCTAGGCAGAGCCTCTCTTGTTTCTGCCACCACACTGGATGCTCCAGGCTGGCCGTACTTGCCCCATCTTTGCCTCCCATCTTGCTTTCTCCCCAAGGATGCTAGGAGCATAAATGTGCACTACTGCCTCTTGCTTTTTTACTGCATCAACCTCCCCCCACCAGCCAAGCCATTTTCCCAGCTCTTTGACTTGCTTTTAATGACACAGTGCCTGGACCTTATGACTTTTGAAACTTAAAATACACTTTGAGATCTGATATTTTTAGGACATGCCCTGCTCTTTATTTAATAGCACTTATTCTAATATTTTGTTTGCTTTCCTGGGGTTCTTCTTAGACATTAAAATATGTATATTTAAATCTGACATATTTATACTTTGTTCCCAAAAGGTTTGTGGATGATCGCTACCTCAGAAACTTAATGAAAATTGTAGTTGAGCATAAAAATATCAAACCAAATTCCAATTGCATATCCATTCAATAATAAAATTATCTCCCAGCCAGGAATGCTAGCATACATCTTGAGATCTCAAAATCCTGAAGATAGAGACAGGAGGGTCAGGAATTCAAGGTCATCCTCGGTTATTTAGGTTAGGCTGGGCTATATGAGACCCTGCCTCAGCAAACAAAAACGGAACACCTATGCAAAGGATCCCCTGGGCATCGGGACAAACCACCACGGACCTGTCTAAATCTTTAGCACACTAAATGAGCACATTTAATCTTGAAGCACAGTGCCTCAAACGTTTCCCCTTCCTCCCAGTCCGCACACCCTGGAACTTTTGGTTTGGTCAAAGGCTAAAGTCTCCTCAATTGCCATTTTGAATGTCATGCAGTCTTCATAAAGCAGTCTTCTTTTTTCTTTCTTTAATCATTTAAAACTGTGAAGAAAAAAGAAACATTCTTAGCTCATAGGCTGAACAAAGGCAGCACTCCGCTGGGCTGGGCTGGGCTGGGCTGGGCTGGGCTGGGCTGGGCTGGGCTGGGCTGCACGTGTTGTTTGCCTTCACAGTCAGGATGTGTGGGAGAAAGGTGGGAATGGCTTCAGGGCCTCACTTACCCTGTTGACTGAATAGCTCTGTATCTTGATTATTGAGTCATGGAAGTCAGGCGTGATGGAGCACACCTGTAATCACAGCAGGTGTGAGTTAGAGGCAGGAAGATCATCAGTTCAAGGTCATCCTCAGCTATATATCGAACCCAAGGCCATCCTGAACTACAGGAAACCGTGCCTCAAACCCCCCAAATAAATAGATACATACAGAATCTGTAAAATGATGACTGGCTTAACCTTGGTTGACTGAAACTCAACCAGGAAAGGCCTGATTCCAGGTCACGTTTTTTATTTTTATTTATTTATTCATTTTTTAAAATCTCTCCTCCCCAGCTGGGCATGGTGGTGCACACCTTTAATCCCAGCACTTGGGAGGCAGCAGCAGGCAGATTTCTGAGTTTGAGGCCAGCCTGGTCTACAAAGTGAGTTCCAGGACATCCAGGGCTATACAGAGAAACCCTGTCTCGAAAAACAAAAAACAAAACACAGACAAACAAAAAAACTCTCCTCCCCTACGCCCTACCCTCTCGTGCCCTGCTTGCACTGGCCCAAAGATGTATTTATTTATTTTTTATATGCAAGTACACTGTAGCTGTCTTCAGACACTCCAGAAGAGGGCATCATATCCATTACATATGATTGTGAGCCACCATGTGGTTGCTGGGATTTGAACTCAGAACCTTTGGAAGATCATTCAATGCTCTTTTTTTTTTTTTTTTTTTTTTTAAAAATATTTATTTATTTATTTATTATATGTAAGTACACTGTAGCTGTCAGAAGAGGGGGTCAGATTTCTTTACGGATGGTTGTGAGCCACCATGTGGTTGCTGGGATTTGAACTCAGGACCTTTGGAAGAGCAGTCGGAGCTCTTAACCGCTGAGCCATCTCACCAGCCCCATTCAATGCTCTTAACCACTGAGCTATCTCTCCAGCCCCACGTTCTTTATTTTGAACAAATTAAAATGTGACAAACACCATGAACACAAAATAATTATATTGCTCATCAGCTGACCAACAGACCTCCTAGGTTTTACATATTTTGTTTCAAGTTATTGTCTTGCAGGAGAATCAGTTTGAAGCTAGCCTTGGCTACATGGGACCTTGTCTCAGAAAGGAAAAAAAAAAACTAAAACAAGATTAAAATAAACCAATTTTCCCTATTGTATTGGCAAAACTGGACAAGACTCTATGCAGGGAAGTTCTAGAGGAGTCTAGAACTGCAGCCAGGTTGGTCTGTTATCTTGATGGATATTACCCTTGCCTGCAAAGTTGAAGCAAGCTGACACTTCATTCACATTCTAGTTAAACATTCTCAACTGGACACATGCACTGATATGTATTCCTTCGTGAAATGAGAATAAAGCAATGGGAATGGTCAAAATCAGAGAGAGGGCTAAAAAGAGAAAGTGACATCAACACAATTTTGCAAAATGGAAAATGCTGACTCTATGCCTGGGGGAGATGAGAGGGAAAGTCTAGTTATAAACCAGCCGGATCACCTGCAGAATCCCAGAAAGGCGGAGTCACAGATGGTACCACCTACCTCTGAAGGTCGGGAGTAGAGGGACTAAAGGGAGTTAGAAAACCCATTTAAGAAGGTACCAGGCTCCCAGACTTCTTCCTCTAGCTCCATGGCTCTCAACTTTCCCAGTGCAGTTCCTTTAACACATGATGTGGTAACCCCAACAATAAAAATAATTTTCAATGCTTCATAGCTGTGATTTTGCCACTGTTATGACTCATAATGTAAATATCTGACATGCAGGGTGTCTGATATGCGACCCTTGTGAAAGGATCGATTGACTCCCAAAGGGGTCATCACCCACAGGTGGAGAACCACTGCTCTGACTCCAGCAGTTTATCAATCCCCTATCCAATATAGCCCAAGAGTCTTACACTTGGGAATCTTAGCCAACTTTGAGTTCTGGGACACTGGGCTCAGTCAAGAGAGTTGAGGGGAGTAGGGAATCTTTAAGGCAGTTTGAAGGACATTTTTGACATTGAATGGTAAATTCCAATAGCTCCCTTAATGAACATCACAGAATCTGGAATTGCTGGAGAGATGGGGCTCTGGGCATGCCTGTGAGGAACCAGAACGCTCATCCATTGTGGGTGGCACCATTCCCTGGCTGGGATCCTAGACTGTATAAGTAGAGAAAGGAATCTGGGCAGTAGCATGCATTCATGTTCTCTGCTTCCTACGTGTGAATGTGATGTGACCAGACTCCTGCTCTTGCCACCATGACTTCTCTGCCTGTTACCATGTCTTTTTTGCTACAATGGACTGTGTCTGTCTAGAACTGTAAGAATAAACTTTCTTCTGTAAGTTGTTTTTGTCAATGTATGTTACTACAGTAACAGAAGAGAAAGATATCACTCACAATCTCAGATTGTCAGCTGTGTACCCACCACAGATTGTCAGCTGCATACCCACCACAGATTGCCAGCTGTGTACCCACCACAGATTGCCAGCTGTGTACCCACCACAGATTGCCA
>NC_034594.1:56971580-56975408 GCF_900095145.1 Mus pahari
CAGCTGCACACCCACCACAGATTGCCAGCTGTGTACCCACCACAGATTGCCAGCTGTGTACCCCTGCCACAGGAGCTTAGATCTCATCTTTTTTGTCTATCACCCATGGCACCAATACCATACACCCCCCCACACACACACATCTCTCTCAATTCCTATTTTTGCCAGCAGATAAATATAAACCAAGAATGAACTGAAGAAATGATTCAGTGGTTAAGAGCTTGCTGCTCCTTCAGAGGACCCAAGGAATGTATTCAGCGCCTCAGTCAGCGGCTCACAATTGCCTCTAACTCTAGCTTCAGGTTATCTCTTGGCCTCTGAAGGTACCTACATACACCTGCAAAGATGCATACACACAAACTAGGTATGTATGTATATATGTATGTATGTATGTATGTATGTATGTATGTATGTATATATGTTTAAAACACACCAAGAAGCCAAGTTTGGGAGTTTACAGTACTTATGTGCACTGACATTCTCCAGTTTCACATGAGCATTCAAAGTTATTGTTAATCTCTCATTCCTACATAGAGAGTGAGCCTTAGGTGATGGGGGGCTCTGATCTGCACAATCATTAGGTGGTAGAGAAAGAATTTGGAAGTCAGCTTCCTGATGCAGGAAGAACAGTCAGGCTCACATGATGCCCTTTCCTCCTAGTTGGTCTGACAATAGTGAACTTTCACTGACCAGAGAAGCTGGTGGGAGGAGGGAGCAAATGAGGCGATGTGATGTAGGATGCTCTGACCAGCACAGAGCCAAGAGCAAAATGATAGCACAGCCAATCTCTTTTCCCCGAGGGCCTCTAAGAAGTGACAAAACCAGAGAACCCAGACAGAAGACAGTGGCCACATTGTCCTGCTGGACTGAGGCCGAATACATTTCCTCTCCACTTGTTTCTTTAGCCTCCTGAACTCCACTGTATGGCATTGTGCTGGCCCCCTGTGCCAGCTGCTCCTGGTGGGGAAAAGTGGGGAGAATGAGTTTGCTGGGAACAGGCTGAGCAGCTTGCAAGCCCGTGTGGCATTTCTACTTGAATTTTTGCTTGGTTATGCTGTTGTGAAATCCTGGGTGCTTTGAGACTCAGCTCTAAGGCTATTGAGTCAGAACATTTTATCCATTGCTCTGTGAACACTGATGGGCGAGCTATGAAAATCAGAGGCATCTGGGAGACCAGGCAACTGTCTCAGCTTTCTCTTTAAACAAATAAGAAAGATAAAGCCTGTGATAATTATTAGTGTTAGTGGACAACCTAATAGGACCTGGAATAACCTGGGAGGTGGCCCTCTGGGCATTCCCACGGGGCATTATCTCGATAGTATTAATTGATGTGGAAGCCTTGTCTTAATTATGGTTTTGATCATTCTCTGGATGGTGGGTCCTGGACTGTACTAATGGACAAAAGGAACTTGAGCGGCAGCTTGTGTCTATATTTTTATTTCTTAGGCATGGCTACAATGTACCCAGCAGCTTCAAGCTCCTGCTGCCATGACTTCTCTCTCTATGAAGGGCTGTGTCATAGTTACAGTTTCTGTTGCTGTGAAGAGACACCACGTCCAAGGCAACTCTTATAAAGGACAAGCTTTAATTGAGTCTGGCTTATAGGTTCTGAGGGTCAGTCCATTAGCATCACATCGGGAGCATAGCAACATCCAGGCAGGCATGGCCCTGGAGGAGCTGAGAGTTCTAGGTCTCATTCCAAAGACAAACAGGAGGAGGCCATTTTAGGGCAGCTAGGAGGAGGGTCTCAAAGCCCAACCCTACAGTGACACACTTCCTCCAACCAGGCCACACCTCCTAATAGTGCCGCTCCCTGGGCCAAGCATATTCGAGCTACGATGGGCTATAACCATAAACTGTGAGCCAAAATAAATTCTCTCCCTATAGGGGTACTTTTGTTAAGGTGTTTTATCTTAGCAACAGAAAAAGAAACTAAGACAAACCTCCACCTGGCTGAATGAATTTCCCAAATCACAAAGTTAGCTTGTGTTGGGGACAGAAGAGGCAAATCCTCCTTCTCCTGAATAGTGGAGATTCTTGATTGAGAGTCCAGGAGGGAGCCTGACCATGCTGATGGGGGACCTTGGCCTAGAGACTTATCTCTCCAAGCCGGAGTTTTCTCATCTATAGCATTAGGATCCTTTAAGTAATTATTTCCCTATAGAAATGGGAGACGTCATTGAGAGTATTAATGTCAAGGGTGAACTCTGCATGGGATTTTTGCCCTGTGGTACTGCGTGTTCCCCTCCATTCCCTGTCCAGCCTATACCCCGTCCAGCATGCTAATAGCGAACTGTGGGGATGGTAATAAAAAGTGTTCAGTTTTTCAAAGCTCACAGAATTGTGTACCCTGAAAGTGTGCCTTTTGTTGGACGTGATGTTGTGTGCCTCTAATCCCAGCATCCAAGAAAGGAAAGCAGGAGGGTTGTGCATGAATTCAGTTCTGACCAGTCAAGGAAAAAAACGTATGGTCTCAAGAATATAAATAAACATTTACTGTCTTTAACTAAATCTCAATCTTGTCCCCTTTTTAAGTATCTGCTTACTGAAAACCGTTAGGCCTTAATCAAACAAATAACTTTACCATTTCAATAGACCTTTTCATGGCTCCAGCTGCCAACTTAAAACCCCCGAGGCTAAAGGAGTTAGTCCAAAAAAATGAGCTTTCAAAAAGTCCTTTGACCTTATTCTAAGTGTAGACAGAACCAAGGTCAGTGTGGTTGCTTTTATAGATATTTATCCACTGGTGACTGAAAGGATCCTAAAGCCTTTCCATCGGTTGAAAAACAAAAAGTGCCCTGTAGTCGAATAGTCGAATAGACTGTTTGGGGGTTTTTAAAGGAAATTGCTGATTTCCCTCGTAGCTTATATGCTTTTTGTTGCCAAAAGACTTGAATGGTTTTCATTAGCTCTACACGCTTTTTTTTTTCCTCCTTGTGAAATCAGAGTCTATTTCTCTACTTCCCTTTCTTCCAAGCTGATGTGACCCAGCTCCTCTGGAATAAGTGACGATGGCCCTTTAATAGTCATCGTGGAAGTCTGCCTCCATCATCAGCCATACCATCCCCAACCTCCAAACCCTATAACCAGGGTATCTCAGGCAGGCAGTCTCCATCTTTCCCAATCTCCAGGTTAGGGCTGGGTTGCTCGGTTGCACATCCTGCAGGCCAGCCCAGCTTGCTGCACTCACATCAGAAACACAACCAACAAAAGAAGTTCACATATCCAGGTCTCATCACAAAAACCATGTGAAAGGTCACCCCCAAATTCCATCTGTTCTATAGAACATTCTCCACAGAAAATTATCTAAACGAACCCCAGGACATAGAACTCGAAACAACTACCATAAGCTTCATCAAAGAATTCAAGGAGTTTTAAAGAAGATTCCTAACAAACAGCTCAGTGAACTTAAAGAGAATAAATGCCTGACTGATGCCTAAGAAGACAGAAAGCTACGGCTGAATGAAATAATGAAGACAGTTCAGGATCTGAAGGCGGAACTCAACAAGGAAAGATATCGAAAAGAACTCAAGCTGAAATAAAGATAGAACTGAAAAACTCAGTAACCCAAGTAGAAAACTCAGGGGAAAGTCTTACACATAGAATGGATCCAGTAATAACACAGAATATCAAGACTCAAAGATAAAGTAAAAGAATTAGACCACACAAGCAAAAATTATGAAAAATAAAAAATTATAGAGAAAAAGAACATTTAAGAACTCTGGGACAAGCCAGGCGGTGGTGGCGCACGCCTTTAATCCCAGCACTCGGGAGGCAGAGGCAGGCGGATTTCTGAGTTTGAGGCCAGCCTGGTCTACAAAGTGAGTT
>NC_034594.1:56979211-57017563 GCF_900095145.1 Mus pahari
CCATCTCTCTGTGGTGCCTGACTGCTTCCATGCTCCTGCCGGCCTGCCAACTCTCTGCAGCATCAGGCTCGCTTGTCCTGCAAGCCACTAGTTCCCTCTGTGCTATAATCCCCTGTAAACGGTGGTCCCACACTCAAGTATAGATCTGCCATCCTCACTGTTTGATGACATACTACCCAGTAACCCAGTAAAATCAAGGCTCTTAAGCTTATAGTTAATCAGTTAGATTTATGTATCAATAAAATCACAATTTACAAGATGCTAATAAATAATTCCAAAGCCAAATGATAATGATAAAGCTTTAACCCAATTATTCTTACCTTTTGATAACACCACATCAGACTCCATTCTCCTTTCCTCTCCTCCTGAGACCTCTCTGTCTCAACTCTTAGCTCTGCCTCCCTTTCCCTCTCCAATCACAGGCCTCCCCTGCACTAATGTAATTGGAAAGGGAAAATCCTGCGACACCTGGAATGATGCCTCCCTCATTCAAGGTGGATCTTCCTAATTCTACTAAACAGCCTAGAAAGCCCCCTTATAAACACAACTGGAGGCTTGTCACCTAGATTCCAAATCCTATCAACTTAACAACTTAACAATGGATTTACACACACACACACACACACACACACACACACACACACACACACACTCACACCTAAACACAACCCTCCACATCTACCAGTTCCATCAAACATAGATCAAAATATTTGAAAACCAAACCAAAACACACCATGTGTATGAGTGCTGGCTAATTTTATGTCAACTTGATACAAGCTAGCGTCATCTGAAAGGAAAGAAGTTCAATTGAGAAAATGCCCCCATAAAATCCAGATGTAGGGCATTTTTTAAATAGTGATTAATTGGAGAGGACCCAGCCCATTGTAGTGGTCCCAAGTTCTATTAAAAAAGAAACAAAACAACAGACAAACAGGTTGAGCAAGCCATGATGAGCAAGTCAGTAAGCAACACTCCTCCATGGCTTCTGCTTCAGTGCCTGCCTCCAGGTCCCTGCTCTATTTGAGTTCCTGTTCTGACTTTCTTCAATGATGGACCACCATGTGAAAGTGTACCCCAAATAAACCCCTTTGTCCTCAGCGTGCTTTCGCTTGTGGTATTTCACTGCAGCAACAGAAAGCCTAACTAGAACAATTAGCATATGTAATTTTTCATTCTTATTCCTTAAATAAAAAATTTAATAAGAATTTGCACAACGTGTTCATTATATTGGGTACTACCTACAATCTACAAAGGATGCAAAGCATATTTCTTGGATGAAAAATACCATATCTACTGAGAAGGCCAAATGAGTGTACCACTTAAGGATAGTGGTCCTCAACCTTCCTAATGCTGTGACCCTTTAGTACAATTCCTCACGTTATGGTGAGCACAACCATCAAATCATTTTGTTACTACTTCATAGATGTAATTTTGATGCTGTTACGAGTTGTCATGTAAGCATCTGATATGCAGGATATCTGATGTGCCGCTCCTGTGGAAGGGCTGACCCTCCAAAGGCGTCACGAACAGGTTGAGAGCTGCTGCTTTTGGAGGGTATGAGAGCAAATGCAAAAAATTTTATGTGCATGCACATGTAAAAAAGAATGGTATTTGTAAACATGAAAACCATTTTCCTATCTATTTTGTAATTTATGAGGTGTGTGGTAAATGCTGCCTTCTGAGCACGACCATACTGTTTTAACCAAAACAGCTGTTGACAGTCCCACATAGCAAGGAGTGAGAGGAAAAGGTGGGGATAGTCATGAGACTGTCACCTAAGACTGTAGTCTCTCTCTCTCTCCTGCCTCTCCTACATGTACGCAGCTCTGCCTTAACTTCGCTTGCTACCTAGAGGTGCCAGAGTATATAGGAAGTGGAAAATTATCTAAAGGTGACTCCATCTATACAAGTCTGGATAGGATTTTTGTGGTGAGACTGCTGTTTAGGGATCAGCCACAGTCTGATAAGACAAACTCATTGGTTACTAAGCTGGACCTGGTTGGAGTCATTGCTTTGGTAAATCACTGACACTTTATCTAAGGTGAACAGACATTTGCTCATATCTCTCCAGGAAGCATTGACGTAACAGTGTGGTATGTCCCAAGAACTTCCTGTCCCTTGACAGCAGCACTTGAAGATCATTCCTCATTGATGTTTCTTGTAAGATCCTGGTTCCAAAGAATCTAAAGGTTTTACTGAAGGTTTGTTAGTTCGTTTCCCATGGCTACCAAAAGAAAGTTCCACAATTAGACGGCTTCAAACAACAGAAACTTATCGTGTCACAGTTCAGTTAGATCAAAGTGCAAATTCAAGGTGTTGGCAGGGGCTGAAACCCTGCGGGGGTTCCTTGTCTCTTCCAGCTTTTTGATAGCCATGGATCCTCAGTATTTCTGAGCCTGCAGCTGATTAGGTCAAAGTTTGCCTAGAACTGTGTTCTTGCTGAGTGTCTCAGACTAAAGTCCCCACCAGAATGTTATATTAGGCATTGTGATAGAAAACCTCCATTGTTGTCTTGATTGGATTAAGACCCTCCTAAACTATTAGTGCTTGCCTATGAGGACATTTCTAGAAAACATTAATTGTAAAGAACTCCTGCCTAAAATGTGGCTGGCACCATTCTGTGAGTTAGGGTACTAGGCTGAATATAAAGGGGTAAAGCAGAAGTGAACTGAGTCTTAGAATTCAGCCTCTCTGCTTATTAATCCCCTGAGATGTGAGGCATCTTAGCTACAGATTCCTACTACCATAAAGCATCCAGTACCTTCTGTGATATAACAGTGTTTGTGGTGGTTTGAATATGCTTGGTTCAGGGGGTGACACTACTTGGAGGTGTGGCCTTGTTGAAGTAGGTGTGACCTTGTTGGAGGAAGTGTATCACTGTGGGTGTGGGCTTTAAGGCCCTCATCTTAGCTGCCTGAAAGTCAGTCTTCTCCTAGTGACCTTCAGATGAAGATGTAGAACTCTCAACTCCTCCTATACCAGGCCTGCCTGGATGATGCCATGCTCCCACCTTGATGATAACCTGTGAACCTGTTAAGCAGCCCCAATTAAATGTTGTCCTTATAAGGCTTGCCTTGGTCATGGTGTCTGTTCACAGCAGTAAAACCCTAAGTGTAACGTTTTTAAATTTTTTTTTTTTTATTTATTTTATGTATGAATTCTCTACTGCATGTACACCTGCATGCGAGAAGAGGACACCAGGTCCCTTTGTAGATGGTTATGAGCCACCATGTGGGTGCTGAGAATTAAACTCAGGACCTCTGGAAGAACAGAGCCAATGTTCTTAGTCACTGAGCCATCTCTCTAGCCCTGATAGTGTGTACCTTTTAAAATCATGAGCTCAAATAAATCCTTCCTTAAGTTGCTTTTCTTGGATATTATGTTACAATTTTGCCAGTGAGAAAAGTAATATGAGTCTGTTGCTGGATAGTTTCATGTCAACTTGACACAAGCTATAGTCATGTGAGAGGAGGGACCTTCAAGTGAGAAAATACCTCCATAAGACTGGGCTTCGTAGGTAAGTTTGTAGCAAATTTTCTTAGTCAGTGATTAATGTGGGAGGGTCCAGTCCATTGTGGGTGGTGCCATCCCTGAGCTGGTGATTCTGGATTCTATAAGAAACCAGGCTGAGCAAGCCATGAGGAACAAGCCAGTAAGCCACATTCCTCCATGGTCTCTGCATCAGCTCCTGCCTCCAGGCTCCTGTCTAGCTGAGTTCCTGTCCTGACTTTCTTCCATAAACAGTGATATGGATGCATACACCAAACAAGCTCCTTCTTTCCCAAGTTGCTTTGTGCAAGTGAGGTGCAGTGAAACCACCAAATTAGACCACTCCGTAGGTAGAAATGGTCATTTGAGATCAAATTACCAAGGCTGTCTCTGGTGGGGTAGAGTGAAGCAAAATGGTGGAAAAGCAAAGGGAACAGGGTGGGGTCTTAGGCCTGATACAGGTGACTCTGGTTAACCAGGAACCAGATGCCCTTGGAGTTAGTTGGCCTTTGAGGATAGATTAAGGGAGCTCCTAGGAAACTGCAATCCACTCTATGAGATCTGAGATCTGCTTTCCTGGTAAATAGAGACCTGCCTTATATCTCCAGTGAATGAAGAATCTATGTTCTGTAGGACATTGTAAGCAGCACTGGCATTTTGGGGGGACTGCACTAGACTTAACACTTTGGTATGCTTCATCATAGTAGGAATAACCCTAAGACACAGGACCATGTTGATTAAACTTATTCTTAACTTGATTGTCTTCATAAATACTGTCTCCACATTAGGACCATTTTCACGTACCCTGGGGTTAAAGCAGCAGATCTATGGGGGAACAAACAAGCAGTTGTATAGGAAATTTAGTTCAGTGCTGGAGAGACAATGGTTGCCAAACTTCTGTTTCTCAAATTAAGTGCACACCCCAGTGTCCTGGACATCCTGTTGAAATCCAGTTTATGATCCAGTTGGTCTGGAGTTGGGGAAAATAGCAAGGAACCTGTCCTGAGCTGCCTAAGATTGAAACCAGTAGCCACATGTGGCTCTTCAAATTTAAAATGAAATCAAGAAAAGTAGGACAAGTTAATCTGCCTGTTGTACTAGCCATATTTCAAGTGCTCTGTAGACAGCCAGGACTAGTGGCCACCCTATTAACGCGGTCAGATGAAAGTCCTGTTGAATGGTGTTCTAGACCAGTGGTTCTCTCAAGGGACTCTTCATTGCATGGGAACTTGTCATAGCACACATTTTCAGGCCCAGACCAGCAGAATCAGATACTTTGGAGCCAATGAGAATGAATCTCCAAAGTGACCTTAATGTTGGGGTTCAGAGCCACCCCATAAACCACACGTACATCTATCTCAGTTAGAGAGGATAGTTTATTGAGTATTCACCCAGGACTGACTGATCAGGGCCACAGGCCAGACTCGGGAGCTGACTGAGACCCCAAATGTTTCCCAGGGCCAGTTTCTAAAGGCAAAAGCCAGGATGAGCTCAGGTGCAGGTGCAGGAAGTATTGCCCAGTGGTCGGCTCTGACTCAAGCAACTTTGGCTAGCTAGACAGACCAGTTCTAACGGACCTTTATTCTGGTTGGTTGTAAGTAAAGTTTATGGTTGTGAAATTCCTTAGGATCAACAAACCTCAGAACATAACGGGGAATGTAGTCAGTTTGACCCTGCTGTGAGTCAAGCTATTTCTCTGTGTCGGTAACAATATGAAATGGCTGGCAGCAATGGAACAAAATAGCCGCAGCCATGTTGAGGGACCAGGTTTCAACAGTTAATGCATTGAGAATTGCTTTATTTCAGAAATCCCCACACCCACCCCAGCTCCCCTTATATCTCTTTTTATGGTCGTAATATAAATGTGATTTACCTGAACATGAGTTCAAAACCATGCCAGTTAATGGAATCACTAGGGTATCCCAGGGGCAGGGGGGTGGGGGTGGGGGTGGAGTCATTGCCCACTTTTAATATTAGTTGTGAATAATTAGGGTGATAATTTGACCCTGTTCCAGCCTTGTACCCCCATAGAGTGCTAAAGAACCTGCACACAGATGGTATGCTTGGGAATACATCCTCAGGGAATAGAAGTGTGACATCTGGGAGAAAAAAAATAGGAAGAGGACATTAGTGCAGGGAGGAAGCTTGTGGGGTTCCTGCACTGCTGGGCTGATAAAGGGGAGGGCTGAGGCTTTCCACTGGAGTTAACATTCTCACACTTGCAGGTTTTATTCAAGCACTCAACTCCTGAATGAGCCTCAGCATGGGTCCTGTGCAGCTAGATCTTGGTGGTGGTGGAGGCTAGATCTGGAGGTGTGTGTGTGTGGGAGGGGGGAGTCAGTCCTTAGGCTGTGTCTCAGGGTGATGCAGCAACAGGAAATTTGAAAATGAGATGAGCCATGAAAGGTGTCCAGTGTCCTCTCTGGAAATGAGTTTGTCATCACACTCTGGTAATGAGAACTAAAACAGGGAGATAGGAAACGAAAGCATTTCAGTGTATGTAGCTGGAGATGATCATAGGGATGGAGTGAAATCAGTTTCAGAAGGACAGACATCACATGTTTTCCTTCATTTGTGGGTCATAGACTTCATAAATACATAAAAATCATATATATGTACACACATAAATACATATATACGTACATACATATCCCTTTGTCAGCTGGGCAGTGCTGAAACCCATTCTACAAGCTTCCTGCCTGCACTGTAACATAGAAATGAAACTGTCTGGGGAACTGATGAGAGGGAGAGGGGATGAAGGGGGAGGGTAGTTAGGGATGGGGAGAATATGTTCAAAGTGCTTTATATAATTGAATAAAAAATGGCCCTATGTAACCCTGTATAATAAAGTATCAGGTAAAATTTAAAGGGAAAGTGTCTTCTTTTCTGTTACTATAATTGGTCAAGAATAGCTTAGTCGGGAAGGCAGGTACTTGCGATCTGTATCAATGCCAGGCATTTAGCAGCACACACTGGAGTGATGGATGAAATTACCCCTTTCCATTTTTCTCCCCTCATCTTCATTCTGAGTCTAACATTAAGTGATTAAAGTTCATCGCATGTGTGTGCCTAGTGCAGTCACAGGGCAGTATCGCCAGGAATTTCCTGGAATCTTGTCGGTTGAAGAGCGGGGACTCCAGGGTGATTTTGTGAGCGTACAACTCTGAGTGCTGTTGGGAGCAGCCACAGAGTCCTGTGGTCCTGTTGAGGAATCCTGCAGAGAGAACCCTGTGGAACCACCCCTCCCCCACCGCAGTTCACACTGTGTGACCTGAGCCAAGGTATCTTTGAGTCCAGGCTTCCTGTACAACACCTATACGCAGAGAAAAGCTTAGTTGATGGTGGAGAATCGAAACACGTGGGGAAAGTCAAGAGCCTTTGCCACTTAGATAATGAAAGCAGAGGCCGACAGCGCTGCTCTCCCAGCGTCTAAGCAAATGGACCATTTCCTTCTATCCTCCTCTCCCCCAGACTCCCTTTTTTCTTGCTCTTCTACACACAGTGGAGCGTGAAAGGGCATGGATCTGGGAGCTGAGCCAGCCTGCGCTAAGTCTCCGATGCTCACCTCCTAAGTACAGAATCATAAAGCTGCATGCAGCTCACACTCAGGCTTACCCACTCTGCCTGCATCCCACTGGGTTCAGTTTCTAGTCTCCAGGATGGTCTGGAGACCACAAGGAGAAGGGATTTAGCTGGAAGTTTCCAACGACACGCTGAGGTTTAGTCAGGATGAACTGCTATGGTTTCTTTTTCTACCCCGTCCCCACTCCCTCTCCCTCGTTCTCTTTTCTCAATTCCCCCAGGAACAATCTGACTTCCCTTCCCGCTTTCCTGCCCACTGACCGTCATCTTCTTCTCCAGACTGCCTCTCATTTTTACCCATTGTTTGGGCAGCTGCAGGTCCCTAGTCAGAAAAGATGGGAAACTAAGCAAGTCACCCATCATCCTGTTCCGTTAGCTTTTTGTGTACATTTATGTGCACGCAGTATCACTTTTACCTCTAAGCTAAATGATTAGGCAGCTGCCAGGGCACACTAGGGACTCCCCTGTCTCCCCAGCGCAGAGTTTACAGTCATGGGCCACTATGCTTGGCTTTTTAACATGGATTCTGGGGATCCAACTCAGGTCTTTGTGCTTGCAAGGCAAGCTCTTTACAGACTGTCTCCTGGTGCTTTACTTGGTTAACTTTTGTGCTGCCTATATACCGACTCCAGAAAACCTCATTGTCCTGGATCTGATAGTCAACTTCTGCAAGCAAGTAAGCCTGAGAAAGCTGGGGGCCAGATCAGCAAGCAGATGATGACCAGAATAATGAAGGCGTGAACTGTAGTCACACTGGCCCTTGGATACATTTTAAATGGTGCAGGGATTGAAAGTGGGAATGTTCCCACATTGATGCCAAGGCTTCTGTACATGGTGAAAGACCCACAACGTGAGGACTCCCCCAAGTTCTGACTCAGGAAAGGCAACGCCCCAAATCACTCAAGAGATCACTCAAACTGCAAGAGGTTTATTCGGGAAAGACCAGTGCACTGGGGATGACTCTATCCCACAAAGGGGTAGAGGAGTGGACAACGAGCTCAAGGGGTAAGGGATTCATAAAGACACAAAAACCGCAAACACCTGGCATTGGAACGGTGGGGCTATTTTGGACACAGGTCTAGGGGCTTAAATAATTTTTTACTCTCTGTCAGGATCTTTTAATGGTAAGCAAGCGTATTACCAGCTGATCTACATCCCCAACCGTAACCGTTTTTAAGAGTGTGCATCATTGGTGACATTTATTACATTCATTTGGGGAGAAGTCTGATGTAGCTTGGGCTGGCTCTGAGTTCACTCACTACATAGCTGAGGCTGACCTTGAGTGCATGATCCTCCTGGTCCATATCCAAGTGCTGGGAGTACAGGACTATGCCCCACCACGTGGGTTTGTTATCATATGTCTGCATATCCATCACCACTGTGGCTGTCTTAGGATTTCTCTTGCTGCAGCAAAACACCATGACCAAGAAGCATCTTGGAGAGGAGAGGGTTTATTTGGCTTATACATCCACATTGCCATTCATCACCAAAGGAAGTCAGGACTGGAATTCTAGACGGGCAGGAACCTGGAGGCAAGAACTGATGCAGAAGCCGTGGAGGGTATTGCTGACTGTCTTGCTTCCCACAGCTTGCTCAGCCTGCTTTTTTTATAGAACCCAGGACCACCAACCCAGGGATGGCACCACCCACAATGATCACTAATTGAGAAAATGCCTTACTGCTGCTGGATCTCATGGAGACATTTCCTCAATTCAGGCTCCTTTCTCTGTGATGACTCTAGCTTGTGTCAAGTTGTCACAAAACCTGCCTGTACCACGGCTAAAACCGTTTCAGTACTCTAAACAGAAGCCGTAACCGTTAGGCAATAATTCCACGTTCCTCGCTCTTATCCCCACCCTGCCTGAACTGCTAGCCTGCTTTAAGAGCTTGACTTGTATAGGTATCCTGTACAGTCAGAATCCCACAGTACTGTCCTTTTGCTCTTGTGTTATTGATACAATATCAAGACGATTTGTCCATGCTGCCCTTGCTTACATTAAAGCTTCTATGGGTGGCTATGCCACATTTGTCCCGGTATCCACGGAACCACAGAAGTTACTTCCATCTTCTGGTTATGATGACTAATGCTGCTATATCACCTGTCTCTAACCTCTGAACCCCCCCCCCCATACTAGGACTACAAGCACCTGCCACCATGCTGGGCTTTTTTTTTTTTTGAATGTCAGTTCTGGAGGGTCCAAGTCAGGTGCTCATGTTTGCATGGGAGGCATTTTACCAACTGAGCCATCTCCCTAGGCTCGACCTGTAGCCTTTTAAGGGATCACAAACTATTTCCATGGTGGTTGTGTTATTTTACATCCCTACCCATAGGCTTTAAACACAAACAGCTGTGTCTACCCCAGGAGACAGTTGTCTTTTATTTGATTATTTTTCCCGATTTTTGCAAAAGAAACAGATCCACCATTGGTGAGTGTTCCCGCCCGCAGAAGCACTCCGATCTAGGTTCGTCCTGAATGGTGGGAATATCCTAAAAGGGAATAGGCTGCGAAAGGAATTTGAAGCCAAGGCAATGTCATACTGGTCAAGCCTTGAAGTTTAATAACCGAACTCTGTTTAAGTAACATGGAAAAATCCCAGCCCCCTCTTTTTGTCTTTTGAAGTTGCCGGAGGCGGTCCGATCATAGGTGGGTCCAAGGAATCGTAGGCAGGTCCAAGGGATCATAGGCAGGTCCGAAGATCAAGGCGGGGATGAGTGTCTGTTGACGTAGGTGGTCCAAGGATGCTGCATTCTGGGAGATCTGAGGTGGTCCTCTCGGTAGGCAGTGGAAACACAGCAACTCTCTGGTATGCCTATGCGCCTGTAGAGGGCTGGTGTTTTGAGGGAGAGTGATTAGTGGAGGTGGGAGACCCCAACACATTGGCACCTCAAAGGATCATCAGAAAAACTTGTTGATTATTAGGTTTGCTGTGGGGATGAGGGTGGGATGGGGGGTAGAAGGGGGTGGGGTGGAGCCTTGGGAAAGTCTCTGCAGGTAAAGGTCAAAGGATGTTTTCCGGCATTTGAAGACACAGGGCACAGTAACCTGAAGGCAGGTCTAGGAAGTTGACGGATCAGTTGGTACGGGGCAGAGTTTATATTCATGGACTTGGTGGGTGCAGGGAAACGGGAGTCCCAAAGCTATTCCATGGCCAAGCAGTCAGTTTGTCTTACTTCCCAGAGCAAAGAGGTAGGTGCCCATTGTCACTTAAAGTAAGTACAATAGCCCAGTATTGTTTTACCCAGACACAAGACATTGCACCGGTTTCTATCCTAAGGCAAGAATAATATGCCATTATTTCTATATCTATTTATTTATATTTGTTTTCAGTTATTTTTATTTTTGGTGATGGTGATGGTGGTGTCAGCAACAGTTGTGTGTGTGTGTGTGTGTGTGTGTGTGTGCGCGCGTGTGTTGAAAGAGGGCCTCATGCAAAAATCATCCATCCATCCTTAGCCCCCTGAATGTTAGCAATACAGGTATAAGACACTACACTTGGCTTGTATCATTGTGTTACTAGCAGAGATTTGTAACAGAAATCTGTAACAAGGCAGGGTAGCAGGACCATCCATAAAGGATATGAGAGCACTTTGGATGAGAATTGTAGCCTTTATGGCCAGCTCTTTAAGCCCTGATTGAGCTGGCCCTCTGTCTCCTCTTGAGTTTTTCATTTTGCTTTCTGAGATAGCATCTCCCCTTATCCCACTATGAACCCTCGAACTCCCAATCCTCCATCCCTCTCGTGTTAGGATCATAGGCATGGGCACCATGTCCAGTTCTTTGTTTAGAGTCTAATTTGTCTATCTATATTCCCATCTGCCTTAAGTTGTACTGCCAGAGATTTCCCCAGTGTTTTTCGCTCTCCTCAGGTTTGGAGGCAACAGGACTCACCCCCTCACTCCCTCCTGCTTCCTCAATATCAACATCTATTTATCCCCATGCCATGCTACAGACATGCAGGAATGCACACATGCATGCGAGTACAGCTCCTTTCCCCTTCCCACACCCCTTTCACACACTCTCCCTTAATCAAAACTTGACAAAGAGCAGTGAGGAAAACCAGGCCAGCTTCCCAGAACACTGCATTGTTTGGAGAAGGCAGGCGCAAACAGCCTATTTGTTCCCTTTAGTTTGATGTGTACTCGAGAGTGTTGCTCTCTCAATACAGTCTATGTATTAAAGTTTCTTATCTCTAAAAATCAAAAGTTTTGTCTATGATGGAGGGGTGTAGTTATTGTCTGTCAAATAAAACTTCAAATTTTAACCTAACCAGAAGGTAGGAACAGCCAAGAAAATGTTAGGGCGATAACTGAGAAGTTAGAGGTTGTGGCCTTGCAGGGGAACGTATGTCACTGTGGGTGAGCTTAGAAAGCTAAAAGCCTCACCCTACTTTCATCCTGCACATCCTATGTGAATCCTGCTTTGTGATTGTAGTTGAAGTGTGAGCTCTCGGCTTCTCATGACTGCTGTCTGCTGCCTGCTGCCATACTCCCCTGCCATGATGGACTTCTATCCCTCTGGAACCATAAGCCCAAATAAACCTTTTCTTTATAGGGTGTCTTGGTCATGATGTTTTATCACAGCAACAGAAAACTCACCAATACAGTCCCATCCTGGAGTGCTAGGATCGCAGGTCTGCATCACAATGTGTTGTGGCCCTTTGCTTCATTTTCCCTCGGGTTGTCTCTCGTGTGGGGCAATGGGCTATGCACAGACAGCTTCATCTCCAGTTGAGCTGAGGTGTGGAACTCTGGTGAAACCCAGTGGTGATAATTTTCACCTACATGGGACAGAAGGCATTCCCTCATGTCTCCTGGACCCCTGGATCCTGTCAAAGTTATCACCCCCACAGCCCCCACAGCCCCCACAGCCCCCACAGGAGAGGCTCGTGGCTTTCAGTCACATACACAATGTCCCAAGCGTCTGACCTTCAGGCTAGACTCTGCCTAATTACCTAGCAACAACAAGATAACAAGCCCACTATAAGAGGGGCTTTTTGGCCCCTCCTTGCTCTTTTAAGCTTTTACTTCCTTACTCTCCCTCTTTCTCTCTCTCTCTTACTCTCTAAGCTTTTACCTCTCTCTCTTTAAGCTTTCTTACTCTCTAGCCTTTCTTCTCTCTCTCCTTTTCCCCCCTTCTCTCCTCTTGGACATGGCTGGTCTCTCTCTCTCTCTCTTCCTTTTCTCTGTCTCCCTGCCTTTCTACAATAAAGCTCTAAAAACCATAGACTGTCTCTGTTCATCAAGGCCCGCTGTGCTTGGACAATGAGATAGGCTTCCTTCTAAGGAGCTGCTTCTAACTTCCCGATGGAAGGCCTTCCTGTGCTCCCACCACAGACCAGACTTAGGACTCTTGCCTGTGGGAACCTCTCTCCCTCTGCCCTCTTCCCATATCACTGGGACCCCTGGTCTGTTCTCAGCTCCTCTGCTGTATCCAGCGTGGGATGCCAGAGACTGAGAACCTGCCTTGTCCACCCCCCAGCTGTGTGGCTTCAGTGGCTTCACACAGCCAGATGCCCACCTGGGGCAGAGTGGAAAGCGTCCAGCAGTCCTCCTGTGTCTGCCTGACCAGAGCACAGGAACTCTGGCCAGACTCGGGCTCTCTCCCTCCCTCCTCTTCCCCCACACCTCACAGCCCCGCACTCTTGTGCTATTTTTTTTTCCTTTCCAAGTTGTGTAAACTCCTTATGTATGTGGGCAATAGCACCTTTATAAGCTAACTGGCTTGTAAATGGTTTCTCCCGTTTCACTCAGGTTACCAGTCCATCTTATGGTTCTGCTTGTACACTGAAGACTTTGAGCTTAGTGCTGTCAGTTTATGCTGTTGTCTGCACTTTTGGTAACATAAAGCCAAAACGCTATCGCCAAAACCAGTCTGAAGGGGTTTGCCCTTGCTTGACCTCACTGGGATACAGGTGTGTCTCACCATGCCTGCTTCTCCATTCTTTTGCATGTAGGAATCTAGTTTTCTGAACACGAAATGTTGACAAGACTCTTCCTTATGTGATCTTGGCACTGGTCTTAAATGGTAGTTGCTCAGCCAGGTGTGATAACACCTGTAATCTTGTTATACACAGTGTGGGGAAGAAGGGGCAGCCCAGTTGACTGTAGTTGCATGGACTTATTCTGAGCACTATGTTTTATTATACTGTTGTATGATCTGATTTTATGATACTTCAATGCTGTTTTTTTGGTTTCTCTGTGTAGCCCCGGCTGTCCTGGAACTCACTTTGTAGACCAGGATGGCCTCGAACTCAGAAATCCACCTGCCTCTGCCTCCCGAGTGCTGGGATTAAAGGCGTGCGCCACCACTGCCCGGCTTCGATGCTGTTTTGATCACCATAGCTTTGTAGTGTTATTTGAATTTTTTTTTTTTAAAAAGAGTGATATTTCCAGCTCTTTTCTTTGTGAAATTTTCTTTGAATGTTTGAGATATTTTGAAGCTCTGTATGAATTTTAGGGGTGTTTGTTTGTTTGTTTGTTTTTAAGTGTCATTTCAATTTTTATAGGGATTGTATTGAAAGCTTTGTAATCTTACACTCTATCACCTGATGTAACACAATGAGAATATGCTCTTTCATTCCAAGAAGGCAGACCCACGAAACTGAAGTTAGGGCACACCAAAGGTTTTTATGAAGCAGAGGACAGAAGGGGACGAATTTTTACCAAGCAGCAGAAGTCACTGCCTTCTGTAAAAAAAGAAAAAAGAAAGAATTAAAATTGGGGATGGGGAAATGACTTAGTAGTTAAGATCCTGGAGAGGTGCCTCAGTGGTTAAAAGCACACACAGCCCTTCCTGAGGACCTGAGTTTGATTTCTAGCACTTACATCAGGCAGCTTACAACAGCCTGTTACCCCAACTCCACGTGGATCTGACACCTATGACCTCTGTAGGCACTTGCATTTAATTACACACCCTCACCCCCACCCCATACATATAATAATAATAATAATAATCATAATCATAATCATAATCATAATCATAGCAGCACTGGCTGCTATTCCAGAAGACACAGGTTCAATTCCCATCCTCATGTAGCTCCAAACTGTCTCAAACTCCAATTTCAGGTGATCCAATACCCTTACACAGTTAAACGTGCAGACAAAACACCTGTGCACACAAAATAAAAAAACAAGTAAGTTAAAATTAAAATTAGATTCTGGAGTCATGTTAACAGAAGTAGAAACTTGTTTCAAATACCCATTGCCTATGTTTTGTTTCAAAGAGTGTGGCTTTAAGGTTTACACTTAAAAAAAAACAAAACAAAACAAACAAACAAACAAAAAACAAAACAAACAAACAAACAAACAAAAAAACAGGAACAAGTCCACAACTGCTGCGCCAGTTAATGCCATAGCTTCAGAGTTATGGAGACCAAAGTTTGGAGCTGAGACAGAATGAAGAACCATCCAGAGACTGCCCCACCCGGGGATCCATCCCATAAACAGCCACCAAACCCAGACACTACTGCATATGTCAGCAAGATTTTGCTGACAGGACCCTGATATAGTAGCTGTCTCATGTGAGGCTATGCCAGTGCCTGGCAAATACATAAGTGGATGCTCACAGTCATCTATTGGATGGAATACAAGGCCCCAATGGAGGAGTTAGGGAAAGTACCCAAGGAGCTGAAGGGGTCTGCAACCCTGTAGGAGGAACAACAATATGAATTAACCAGTACCCGCAGAGCATGTGTCTCTAGCTGCATAGGTAGCAGAAGATGGCCTAGTCTGCCATCGTTGGGAGGAGAGGCCCTTGGTCTTGCAAAGATTATATGCCCCCAGTACAGGGGAATGCCAGGAAGTGGGAGTGGGTGGGTTGGGGAACAGGGCTAGGGGAGGGTATAGGGGACTTATGGGATAGCATTTGAAATGTTATTGAAGAAAATATCTAATAAAAAAATCACTCACTCACACACACACACACACACACACACACACACAAATGTCATAGTTTCAGTACAAACTCAACATATGCAGGTTGCCTGCTGTGTGTTATGCTCTGTATAAGCACCTTGGAGGTAGGGCCCATATGCCATGTCATGTCATGTTGTAAAGGTACTAAAGGAAGAACCCAGACTCAGATAGTATGCAAAGACAAAGTGTTTATTCTGCAGAAACAACCAGCATGTGGGGATTAACCATTCTCCAAAATGGTGACCCCAGACCAAGGGGCACAGGCCTTCTTACACTGAACTAGGGGAACTCTATAGAAGGATGAAGTAATCTCTAATGTGGTTGGTAGGGGCCAAAATGGTAGCATTAGTATAACTTTGATTATTTGCTATGATGTTAGTTCTATATTTAGAGAGTAGATTGGGTAATCTTAAATTTCATAGGTGGGTGCTGGGGAGGTCACAGGGGTCAACTTCTGATTGGCTTTTGCCATATGGTCAGGTATAGGAGGAATGGCGGTGGCTACACAGCTGTAAAGGCAACACCTGCAGGAGGACCTAATTGGAGACTGCCTGAGAAACCAAGGATTACTGATACAAACGATGCCAGCCAATCAGGAAATGCTCTTTGGAAGAGATGCTTGCTGGGAACCAATTGGATATGGGTGGAGGGTATTAAAGGGGCTTGCAGCTTGTACAACCACTTTGGAAATCAGTCTGACAGTTCCTCAGAAAATTGGACATACTACTACCGGAAGATCCAGCAATACCTCTCCTGGGCATATACCCAGAAGATCTTCCAACTGGTAATAAGGACACATGCTCCATTATGTCCATAGCAGCCTTATTTATAATAGCCAGAAGCTAGAAAGAACCCAGATGTCCCTCAATAGAGGAATGGATACAGAAAATGTGGTACATTTACACAATTGAGTACTACTCAGCTATTAAAAACAATGAATGTATGAAATTCTTGGGCAAATGGATATATCTGGAGGATATCATCCTTAGTGAGGTAACCCAATCACAAAAGAAGTCATTAGATATGCACTCACTGATAAGTGGATATTAGTCCAGAAACTTAGAATACCCAAGATACAATTTGCAAAACACAAGAAAACCAAAAAGAAGGAAGACCAACNGGTNGATACTTNATTCCTCCTTAGAATAGGGAACAAAATACCCATNAAAGGAGTNACAGAGACAAAGTTTGGAGCTAAGANGAAAGGATGGACTATCCAGAGACTACCCCACCCGGGGATTCATCCCATCACCAGCCACCAAACCCAGACACTATTGCACATTCCAGCAAGATGCTGTTGAAGGGACCCTGATATAGTGGCCTCTTGTGAGGCTATGCCAGTGCCTGGCAAACACAGAAGTGGATGCTCACAGTCAGCTATTGGATGGAACACAGGGCCCCCAATGGAGGAGCTAGAGAAAGAACCCAAGGAGCTGAAGGGGTCTGCAACCCTATAAGTGGAACAACAATATGAACTAACCATTACCCCCAGAACTCGTGTCTCTAGCTGCATATGTAGCAGAAGAGGGCCTAGTCGGCCATCATTGGGAAGAGAGGCCCCTAGGTCTTGCAAACTTTATATGCCCCAGTACTGGGGAATGCCAGGGCCATGAAGTGGGAGTGGGTGGGTAGGGAAGGAGGGGCAGAGGGAGGGTATAGGGAACTCTCGGTATAGCATTTCAAATGTAAATAGAAATATCTAATAAAAAATTGGAAAAAAAAAAAACCAAAACAAATAAAGGAGCTTGCATCAGTGTTCATAAGATCTTGCTGTGGTGTTCTCACCTGCTCCCGGAGTCTGTTCTGTTTATTCCATGTGCTACCTCATCTCCAACCCCGGAGGAGGTTGGTGAGCTAGCAGCCCAGGGCACAAGCAGCATCCAGTGCCCAACATGGTCTACTGACTACATTTTCCTGTTTGTGGCTGCTTGTGAACCTCCTTTTCTGGGCGCTTGCTTTTGCCTGTTACCACAAGGACTGTGCTCTTTGTTCGACCTCATCTACTCTTCATTTCCTCAGGGAGCCCTTTTCAGTTGCTTGTTTGGCCCCTTAGTGTTTTATGTTGTGGGTCACTCGAAGGTGAGTGCTTGGACCTCATTTCCATCTTCTTTGTCTTTTTTAATTTTTATCTGTTCCTCCAGGTGACCTTAGTACTTTTGCTTTTGGTTGGAGGGTGAGCACAGGGCGGCCATTTTTGTCTGATCACCCTGGCAACCGACATACTTTCACTTTTGGTTTCCCTTCAACAGTGAGCAAGCAGACATCTTTTCTGTTTTCTTTTTGTCCAATTGCTCATCTCTACAAACTATTCGCTTTTACTTTCAGCTTGGATTCATCCTGGTACCTCACATAGGGGTTGGACTCTCAGGTGGTGGTATCGGTGACCGCCTCCTGAAGGTTATGGTGTTTGAGGTACACCAAAGGGAGTCCCCTGCTTAGTGTGAGACTTTTGATGCTTCATCTGTCATATGTGTCTGTCGTTTGTTTCCTTTGCACTAGTCTTTATGGGTTCCCTCCCCTCCACCTTCAAGGAACCCCAGATTAGGGAGCTGGAAACCCTTCTGGTGACATGTGGTCTCAAGGTTAAAACTCATGACCTGGACCAATTTTGGGAGGAGGTCACTATTTTGGCCCCCTGGAATCACCGTAGAGCATGTGGGACCCTGATCTCTGGAGGCGTGTTCTCTTCCTTGCCCTCAATCGGGAGATACAGTCTGGGATTACCCCTCCCTTGTTCTTTGTCCCCATCCTCTTTGTAGTCATTGCCAGTCTTAAGAATTCTTCCCCAGAGGAAGTGGTGGCTGCCCATAACAAACACTGCCAGGATAAGGGTAATATTCACCTTCCCGTTACTGACCCTGTCCCACTTTCTCCAGGCAAACAGAACAATCTCAGTGATGAGGATGTGCACATCTCTGCTCCAGCCCTCCAGCTGTCAAGCTCCGAGCTGTCCTCTAGCCTTGCTGTCCCAGGTCCACCACTCACAAGCCCTTTTGCTCCCGCCCCATCAGAGGTACCCCCCCCCAACTTACCCCTGCCGTGATCTAGGGGACTTTGCCTTCTGGTGGTCGCCTCTGCAATGCCTGTCCCTCGTATTGGATTGCTTCTGCCCAGGAGCCTCATTCTCCTCAGGTATATCATGAAGCTTTCCCTTATGCTTCCAATATTACTCCCAATGTTAACAGGGATCCCATTCAGTTCTGATATGACCCCATTATGAGCAATTGTGATTTATGTGGCCTCTATAATTGTCTTGACTTATGACCCCAATGATGGCTGCCTCCTTAATGTCACATATTTCCATCTAATCCCAGCCTGTGTCTGATCTCCCTTTTCTTTCTGGCTACTAATACTTCCTTTATCAAAGACAGCCTTAACTGCTGTAATGAAAAGTGTCTCCTGACCACCTGCTGGAAGGGGTATCCAACAATGGCTATCCTGATGAAGGAACCAGCTGCCATTTGGATGCCTGTGGTAAACACCACTGACTTTCATGGTCACTCTGATAGCCCAGACTCACAACCCCTACACCAGGGAAAGGGGGATTTTGGTATTACTGCTGCCATCATTGGGACCATTATTGCAGGCATTGCCAGGGTGACAATGGTTGCTGTTGCCTTGACCTAGACAGCCACTTTGGCAGAGACTGTCTACAGGTGCAGAAGGTAATTAAATCAATATCTTTATCAAGCCATCCACATTCTATAACAACAGATTCACTTACTTGCAGAAGAACTGGCCCTTGTTAGGGACATGTCTCTATTGGCCTGCCACCCCAGGTTTCACTCAATCTGCCTAACCCATTACGAAGTACATAACGCCACTGAAGCCCAACAGTTGCCTCAGTATCTTTTTTTTTTTTTTTTTTTTTTTTCTGAGACAGGGTTTCTCTGTATAGTCCTGGCTGTCCTGGAACTCACTCTATAGACCAGGCTGGCCTCGAACTCAGAAATTCGCCTGCCTCTGCCTCCCAAGTGCTGGGATTAAAGGTGCGTGCCACCACGCCCGGCTTGCCTCAGTATCTTGAAGGTATCTGGTCAGACAGATTCCTTAATTACTCTGTTAAGGGAGAACATGGGCAGCTTCAATTCAACTGGGGTATCTGTGTTCTCCCTAAATGCCAGATTCCTGGGAAAAGTGTGGGACAATATTAAAAGGCTGTTTGACCCCTCATGGATAGTCACTTATGCTATGATGGGGAAAATTGTCATACTAATAATTATTTTAAGTGCTTCGCACAGCATATTTCCAGGCAAAGCTCCAGAAACAAGGTGACCCTCCAGGTGCTGATGGCTCTCAAAAATCCCAATTGAGGCTCCTCCTAAGGAAGTGATCAAAGCACGGATGGCAGAGATCCGTGAGACCACCATGTAGATTGTTCCTCATCTCCCCCTTGTATGGCATGCCCCTGGAGTGATATCTCTTTAAGAGCTGGTAGTAAGTGACAAGTAAGATCCTAGAAGATAGGACAACCTAAAACAGGAACAGTCCAGTATTCTGGGAATCCTCTCAGGTGGGATCAACAATGTTGAGGCAATGGCACCCCATCCCAGCTCCCACTAGGCTGTCTAAATCTAAAAACAAAAGGATGGAAATGTAGGAGAAATGTTGGTGGTCACATCTGCATTAAATGCTGAGGGCTGCAGCCACAAAGGCAACTCCTGCAGAAGGACCTAATTGAAGACTGCCAGAGATGCCAAGGATTGCTGACATGGACAATCAGGAACTGCTATTTGGAAGAGATGCTTGCTGGGGACATGAGTCAGAGGTGCTACCCACATATCTTCAGCAATCAGGGATTTTATAATTAGATTCAATCACTAACTCTCTATATTTCAGAATGCCTAGGAAGAGACACCTTCAACCAGGGATTATCTAGATCAAGTCCACCTATGGTCATGTCTGTGAGAGTTGTCTGTCTCCCTTATTCATTACTTGATGTAAAAAGAATCAGCCCACTGTGGGTAACACCACTCCCTAGGCAGAGGATTCTGGACTACATTAGTATAGAGAAGGAGCCAAGCACAAGTGTGCATGCATGCATTGTCTCCCGGCTCTTGATTGTGGGTGTGACTAGCTGTTTTGCCTTAACTTTCCTGGAATGATAGACTGTACCCTGGAACCATAAGCTAAATTAAACTCTTTCTCCCCAAAGTTCCTTTTTGTCAGAATTTCTATCACAACAGAAATGAACCAAGGACAAGGATTCTGCCAGAGATCTTCTCATTTAGTTCCAAATTTAATTTTTCAACATTTAGTACTAAGTTTGTCAAAAGAGCCTACAATGCTGACACAAGAATTAAATGTGGTCATTCGCAGCCTACTGAGGGCTTAGATTTCTCTTTTCTCTTAATTATGTTTTGTGGAGATTCTTAAGAGTTTTCTGTGGGCTGGTGAGATGGCTCAGCGGTTAAAAGCACTGACTGCTCTTCCGAAGGTCCTGAGTTCAAATCCCAGCAACCACATGGTGGCTCACAACCACCTGTAATGAGATCTGATCCCCTCTTCTGGTGTGTCTGAAGACAGCTACAGTGTACTTATTTATAATAATAAATCTTTGGGCCAAAACGATCAGGGGCTGAGCAAGTGAAGTTGACTTGAGTGAGCGGGCTTGACCGGAGCAAGTAGAGGGATGTCCTAAAAATTCAATTCCCAACAACCACATGAAGGCTCACAACCATCTGTATAGCTGCAATATACTCACATGTATAAAATAAATAAATAAATCTTTTTTAAAAAAAAAAGTTTTCTGGGAGTGAGGCTTAACAAGGTAAATAGCTTGTCTTTAAAAAAACATATGGCTTTAAGTTAAAGAGGCAGAATCAAGACCAGTGTTTGCTGCCTAGTCACCCTATCCCAAAGAAAGCAGAGAAAGAGAGAGACAGAAACAGAGACAGAGGCACAGAGAGAGAGAGGTTTATTGGGCTCCTGTCTCTGTATCTCTTCTAGCCTGCTGTCAGCACTGCGTAAGTAAAGAGGCTGTGCAGATCCCTGTCAGTCAAAACATTTGCGACTAGCACACATGGCCTCTTGAACACAGGAAGTTTACTCATGCCATTTAGCTATGTTGAGTGATGCTGCAAAATACTCATGGGATTTTGGAGACTTGCTAAAAAGCTACAAAATTGCTCGTTAGTTAAGAATTGATGATCATATGCCAAATTAATCCAAATAATATTAATATTAATCCAAATTAATTTCACGCTTTTCTTTCTTCTTGCTTGAGAAGACGAGTAGAAATTTTAAAATAACTCTTGTGGCTCACATTCTATTCTAAAGTATGCTGTTCTCTCGAAGGTGCTGGCTATACTTAGCACCTCTCCTTTGTTGTTTCCTCCATGGATTAAGCTGCTATTTGGGAGTTTAGGAAGGATTTCCCAGCAGGATGGAGGAGGTAACTCAGCAGGCCAGGGTGTAATACCAGACCCTAACGCCACAGACTTAAATAGGCTAATCCGCTTGAGAAGGAATTTAACGGCTTTGGTCATTAGCCAAGCCTTGGCCTTTGCAAACCCTACCTGTGTCTTTGGATTATATTTTAGGGAATTAAAAAAGGATCAAAAATGAAAGACGGAAAGGAAGAAAACCAGATCCTCACTTCACATCCTGGGATGACGGTCCAAAGTTACAGGGTTTCTAAATTTGTCTTGAGTTTACCTGGATAGCAAGCTGAGAGCTATTTCAGCGCTTGCCTTTGTCTATAAAGGAAACGTCGGTGGTTACGATCTCCTTCCTTTTTTTTTTTTTTTTTTTTACAGCTACAGTAGAAAGGCCTGGAAAAGTACATTTGCTTTGGAGAGGTTGAGAGACAGATCGAAACCCTGTGGGGAGTATCCAGTTTCCTCCTCCAGCTGGGAAAAACACTGCTGGCCCGGGATGGGATTTCAACCCTTAAAGTTACATAAGCAAACAACCTATCCATCCCATGCAATGATAATTATACGAAAGGAGCTAAATAGATCCAGGTCAGCTCCTCACTAGAGATGCAGAAGCTGAGGGGGTTGGGCTGAGAGAGGGCACTGTTCTTTGCCAGCCAGCAGTTGGTAGGGTGGGACAAAACCTCACAGATTATCTAGCTCAGGGCCCCCACTGTGCTGTGGATATCAGAATCACCTGGGGAATGTTAACGATCACCAGGTTTAAAGCTGAACTCCAGACCAATGAAGTCATCGGTGTTTGGAAAGCTTCCCAGGTCATTCCTCAGCCAAGTTCATAAAGCATAGATCTAGGTCACCCCCTTGTTTTTGTGACACGGAGATACAAAAGATCAGGGGACACTGCCTCAAGTTCCTCCAGCTGGCAAGTGGCAGAGCAGAGACAAGTCCCTTCTTTCCTTGGCTTTGAATTTGTATTCTCCTTTTCCCATAGTCTCAGCTCGCCACCCTTCTGCCACATTGACATTATCCTGCTTTCCTTCGAAATGTTTCCCCAGATCTTTGCAGAGCCATCTCAGCTTCCACTCTTGAGGCCATTGCCAACTGCAAGCCATGTCAAAAACACATTATTGTTTTTCTTTGGGGCACCCCCCAAGCTCTCAAATCAAGGGGATGTGTGTTGGCTGCTGCCCCACATCTTATCTACCAGGGTCTCCGCTCTCCTGGAAGGACCCATAAATGTTCCAAGTCTGGGTGGGTTGATTCTTGGCAGTAACACTGAGTGTCTTCTGGGCAGTAGAGCTAGCCCTGTGTTATCCCCAGGGTCTACTTCCACACAGCCAACTTACCTTGAAAATACCCAGGAAAAATACCCAGGAAAATACCCAGGACCTGGTGGCACACACCTGTCATCCGAGCACTTAGAAGTCTGAATCAGGAGGATTACAGGTAGGAAGTTGAGGCTAACCTGGGCTACATAGCAAGTCTGTAAGGCAAGTCTGGTCTACACATGCAGAGTTACATACTGAGTCACACACAAAGACTAACCCCCCTCCCCCCAAAACAACATAATTTTAAAATCTGTCTATATATAACATTTACAAACATTTTCCTCTTTTAAATAAAATATGCAAGTATGCAGTGTATGTAGAATATATCTTCCCCATATCTACCTGATTGCTCCCTTTCCTCTCCCCTCCCCCTCCCATTAGTCCCATCTGTTGCCCTAGATAATTTGCCTGTCTTTTTTCACGCATATATACATACGTGACTATATGATTGATATAAAATCAAGACACCACACATGAGGCTAGTTTATAAGATTCTCTCTGATCCCATTTATTTTCCTGCAAATGACAATTTCTTTCTTCTTTATGACTTAAAAGAGTTCCATTGTTTATATCAAACTTTTTCTTGTCATTATCCTATAAGCAAGCTGGTCTAAACTCTTCTGTGACTACATTTACATTGTACTGGGTTCTTTACATATTCTATATACGACTTAAAGGGAAGATGAGCATGAATTATATGCAAATATACCCATTTTTATATAGGGGACTTGAGCACAAACAGATTTGAGAATTTGCAGTCCTAAACTCAGTCACTCCCAGATACCAAGAGATAACTGTTATACATGCTGAAAAAAACATTCATTAATTTTGAGAACTATGATTTCTAGTTCATTCTTGAAAACCACATCTGTTCTTATACATGGGTCTCATTGGCTATAAGTTTGACTTCTGTACTATTTAAAGAGACTACAATTTCTGTCTTGATTCAGTATGTCCTTGGATAGATGATATAGTGTGATTATATTAAGAAAGCATAACCACAGCAAAAAAAAAATAAATCATTCGCTGCCAATATAAATCAAATTGTAATAACTGAAAAGATTAATGATGTATACATTAAAAAAAGAATTCCCAAGTGAATGATATTGCATATCCAAATTAATGCAACAGGAACTCCAGGCCAGGATTATAGTGACCAGTTAATCTGTGGGATTGTATAGGAAGTGACCCTGTGAATAATCAGAAGTCACGACCATTCTTAAGAGCCTGCATAGAAAATTGTAATACACATAATCCTTATTAGATTCAAATCCATACTTATGCTGGCACTGGCCGTGTGCAAGGGCTAGAATCTGGAGGATATTTTCTGATGGGAGTGCCTGTATTACCTGGGAGCTGTGACAAGGGCAAACTTGCAGGCTCCACAGCCCAGGACTGCTACAAAAGCTCCATAGACGTGAACCTGCATTTTTAACACCGTCCCTGGGGAAATCAAACGCACATCATTTGAAGAACTGGTGTCTTCAGTTTTCTATAGCTATAACAGAGTAATTAAAAGAAGCTACTCTGAGTTTCCAGAGACAAGAAAGTTCAAGAGCAGGTATTTGTGTCTGCTAAGGACATCCTTGTTACACGCTGGGAGGCAGGGAACATCAGAGCAAGAGAGACAGTGGGGCTGGAGGCTTGATTTACCCTTTGGTCAGAGCCTGCTTCCATGATAATTAGTTCACGTGGGTAGCTGTATGAATTCATCCATGAAAGCAGAACCCGAATATCCTATTCACATCTCTAAGGTCCACTGAGTAGTGCTTCATGTCCATTAAATTTCAACGTAAGTGTTGGGGATGTAGACTAGATGTTAGAGGACCAGCCCCCACACAAAACTTGGAGTTTGGTCTCTGGTCCACACAAAGGAAGAGGTTCTGGTTCAGGCATACCTGTAATCCCTACCTTTAGGGAGGGTGATAGGAGGATCAGAAATCTAAGGCTATCCTTAGCTGAGAGATAGCAAGCTCAAGGCCAACCTGGGCTACTTGAGACCCTATCTCAACAAACAAATGAATGACTCCAAACCCACAATGTTGGGGAGAGATCACTGAAGTCACAGCAATGGGTCTAGCCCGAGACACTAGATTTCTAGACTTGTGGGTCACAGTTGAGGATGAGTCTGTCCCCAAGGCAGGGGATTCAAAAGAGACTTTGAATCATGTTTTGCCTTCTTTGGCTGGGATATGCATTACAGGTACACAAGCCATAATTACATTTGTGTGCACAGGAATCTCTGGAAACTGGAGGGCTGAAGAAGGATCAGATGGCTGACGTTGAGACAGCTACACACATATCACCCACGTTACACACACACACATACATATATACCCACAAATACATATATACACAAAGGGGGAAGGGGCTTCTTGCAGCGGTCAGCCTCTGTCTCCTGTGACAGGGTTGAGTTTCCTTGGTAACAGGATTCTGAAGACTCATTACCCTTGAGTTCCTTTGGGAGAGTCCTCTTCAAGCAGGTGATGGGGTGGAACTTGGAGAAACCTTCTGTTTCTTTGTGCCCTCAGTACTTACGAGCTACACCCCCTAGCTGTATATTTTGGAGTGTCATTTTCCTGGGTTTACATCTCCCCAAGGAGTGACGATGGTTCCAAGTTCCACAGGCAGGGTTACCAACCTCTGCTCCCGAGGCTGCTCTAAACGCAACCCGTTCACCGCAGCATGATGGTGGTTTGAATGAGAAACATTCTACTGTAACCCTACACACACCTCCATTCTGGTTCGGGTTACACGATGCTGTCACTTCCCCAGGACTGGACAGTCTGAGGGCAGGGAGGTATGACTTTCTTATCTGTTTGGTTTGTTCTGGGGGGGGGGGGGCAGAGTCTCACTGTGTAGCCCAGGCTAGCCTTGACTTTACTGTTTCAAGTGCTGGGCTTACAGGCACGAGGCACCGTGAGCTTGGAGGAGGTTTTTTCTTATTCGTGCTGTTGCTTAATCTCTGACACACGCTCCAGTGCTCAGATGGGAGACAGATGCTAGGACCATTTACTAACCTGTCCAATTTGCTTCTACCATGAAAACAGAAAACAAAATACGGTCTGTGGTGAAGACAGTCTAGAGGCTGCCATTGCAGTGATTGCTGGTAGCCTGCTGCCTGTTGCTTTTTCTAACTTACTTTATGCCTTGTCATACTCAGCGCTGTCCACTGCTCTTCCCCACCCCACCCCACCCCCATGACTGAAGAGCTATGTTTTGATTGAAATCAAAATGAGAGAGACCTGTGAATTTTCTCTTACACTCAGGTTGTGAGGAATTGGCACTGTACAGGGAGCAAAAGCGGCACAAGTGTAGCAGCTTTGTCTTTTAACAAGGACAACACACAGCTGGAGTGGCTCTGCCCCAATCTAGAGGTGACGTTTGGCAGGTAGTTTTTTTTTAATACTCTTGGCTTTATCTGAGAGTCATGCTTTTCCTGGAGTACACAATAGGTTGGAGATAGGAGGATGTGTGAGCTCCAAATGTGCTAACAATTGCTTCATATAAAGCATCAACAATGGGGCTCGGGAAATGGTTTTCCAGATGGATAAGAATACTTGCTGTGCAAACAAGAGGACTTGATTTTAAGGGACCTGAGTTCAAGTCCCCAACACTCATGTAAAAGTCAGACATTGCAACTGTAGGAGTCAGTTAGCCCAATGTGGTAGGGCAGAGATCCTAGGCGCTCTCTGGTCAGCCAGCCTTTCTAAAGAGTGAGCTTCAGCTCAGCGACAGACTCTGTCTGGAAAAGCAAGATGGAGAATGCTATAGAAAGGACATGGAACATCCTCCTCGGGCCTCAGGGTGCACATGACAGGTGAGGGCACTGGCATACCACACCTGTGCACACACCACATACACAGATACCATCAACACATACATATGCACACATACACATATGCATACTAATACACACACATATATACGCATACACAAACATATGCACATGTGTATTTACAGTTATCAGCAAAAGTCTCATGCGTTTGCTCATCTATTATCTGAGTAGCATAATAAAACCCTGAATGGCAAGCATGGAAATTAGTATTTGAAATCAACTATTCAATCTGCCTAAAAAGCAAATTTTTTAAACCACCAGGGGAACAAAAGAGGTGATTCACAACTTCAAAAGAGAAAACAAACGCTGAATTCTGAGCAGGCCGCGTCCTCACCTGAACTCATTATCCTTGTTGGCAGTTAGGATAGGGAGTTGGGTAACCTAAGCCGCCTCCTGCTGCCATGATTGTCACGGGGGACTTCTTCACCCATGGTGTGAGAGCTGTTTTCAACTGTCTGCAGACAATTGGTTGGCTCACAGGGAGCTGGGTTTTAAAGAAACAATGAACCCATTTCAATGGCATTTCTACAAAAATAGGACAGTGCTGTCCGTCTGCCTCTCCTAAGACAGACGTGTGGTGACATCACAACTCACAGTTGAGTATAGGCTGAATGAAGCTTAGTGTTTGACTCTATCCTCGGAGGAGGTTGTTCCTAAGCCAACCGTGACTATCTAACTTAAAAAAAAAAAAAAAAAAAACTAGCTCTGGAGTCAGGCAGATCCCTTTATGTGGCCTCAATAAGGCTGCACCTGTCAGAGTCTTCGTCCCTTGTTCCACTAAGTAAGACACACGACAGAAACCCTTTCCCGGTGACTTGTTACATATGAACTGTTGCATATAAACATTTAGCACAATGCCTGCACATAGCAAGGTCTCAATAAACATTAGCAACTATGATAGTTCCACATCACAAATATATGTGTAACAGTCCAGAGTATTCTGCGTTTAGTATGACCCTTGCCCACAGGGAGACCTGCTTGATTCCTTTCTCATGTTTGGAACTGGGTTATAAAGAAATTCAGAAGCCCTGCAAAGGTACCAAGTAAGGCAGGAGGATGGCTGCAAGTAAGTAACACGGACTATATCATAAGTTCCAGGGCAGCTGGGGCTACAGCATGAGATTCTATCTCCAACCAAACAGAAGAGGATTATAAAGGTAAGATACAGGGATGGAGAGATGGCTCAGCGGCTAAGAAACCTTACTGCTCTATCAGAGGACCCCAGTTCAGTTCCCAGCAGCCACAGCAGGTGGCTTATGACAACCTTCAGGGGATCTGACACCTTCCTGCCTTTACTGGTACTAGGCACATATGTGATACACATACATACATGCATGCATACATGCATACATACATACATATAGGCAAAACCACATATACACATACATATACTCAGGCAAAACATATGAATAAATTAGAATATATAACAATAAAAAGTAAGATATAGGAAAAAACTTTAAGTTAAAACCTTCTCAATAACATCATCCATCTGGAAATCCTAACTGTCAGTATTTTGTGGTGCTGTTTTTTTTTTTTTTTTTTTTTTAAAGATTTATTTATTTATTTTAAGTAAGTACACTATAGCTGTCTTCAGACACTCCAGAAGAGGGAGTCAGATCTTGCTAAGGATGGTTGTGAGCCACCATGTGGTTGCTGGGATTTGAACTCTGCACCTTTGGAAGAGCAGTCGGGTGCTCTTACCCACTGAGCCATCTCACCAGCCCCTGTGGTGCTGTTTTACATATTTAGGTTTCTTCGGGTTTTTTTGGGTTTTTTTTTTTTGTTTTTTTTTTTTGTTTTTTTGGTTTTAAATATAATCAACTCCTATAATGATTTTAACAGAAACTAACCCTGTACATGATTCCTTGGGAGTCACATCATTTAATGCCTTTTCATTTCATAAAGCATTAATTCCTTTTCATTTTGTTTTAAGGATATAATTGATATACAATCAAATTGACCTATCAACATACATGTGCAAGGTAGAACTCTCATCAAAGGAATGATAGCAGCCTTCTAAGTAATCCCCTTGTACACACTGGGGAGGCAGCAGCAGGGGGATTCCTGGGAGTTGATGAGATCTGGTCAGCCTCATCAGTAAGCTTCAGGTCAGAGAGAGATCCTGTCACTTAGAGACACACAGATACATACACATATACACACATGCACATATGCATATATATATATATACATACATATACATATATACACATATATACATATATGTATATACAGAGGGGGAGAGGGAGAAGGAGAAAAGGAGAAAGGGGAGAGAGAAGAAAAGAGAGAAAGGGGGGAGTCCATAGAACTCCATCTTTCCCAGCTACAGAACAAAGTAAGTTATCAGTTTGCTATAGCTCAAGGGAGACCCTCCAGTACCCAACATGATGCTGAAGAATGGGGATGGTACAGCTGGGAAGTGTCTGTGGTCTCATATCCCTGTCTGTTTCTTCCTGCCTGCCCCTTGTCTATGCCTGAGTACATTCCCATAACCACTCAACATATTCTTCCTCTCCCTTGAGCTTTTCCCTTCTACAGACTAAAACAACACAACAGAACTCCGGCAGACTAGAAGCGCCAGACAGTATCACGTCTTTCTCTACCTCAAGCCAGACAGAGCAAACCTCAATATTTTCCCTTTAAGCCATAGTAGCAGTATCTACAAGCCTTCATTAACTCACATGACAACGTGAATGCCATTACAATCTAATCCTTTCTGTGAGCCCTAAGTGGACATCTGCCCCAAAGCCACACACCTCAGTGGCAGTCACCTGCCTTGTTTCTATCCCTTGAGTCTCAAGGAACATTGCCCAAGAAGGTTTCAGAAAGAGCCTGACCCCTGTTCTGATCTGGTGCCACACTGCAAGATGCTGATCTTGCCAAGATCCATGGGAATGTCGGAAGAGCTGCCCCTGCCTCTGGCAGGGCTACTTGCTCCCCTCTGTGATGCACAGCAGCCCAGCCCTTACCCCAGCAATGGCTCCCTCTTGCTCTCCTTGCTCTAACCACAGGACTGGGGACCAGAAGAATGAGATTTGCTCTCTTCCTGATTGTCCCTGGCTTCCCTCTTTAGTTTTGTCTCTCCCAGGAACAGTCCCCAAAGCAATCATACCTGTTTGTCTCTAAGCAAACCAGGGACAATACTGGTTCAGCATGCACAAGGGATCTTTTTTTTTATACCTTTGACAAAACATCTCAGATGTCCCTTTTTCTTTAGAGACAAGGCGGCCTCATTCTATAGCTCAGAGTATCTCCTTGCCTCAGTCTCTCTCCCAAGTGTTGGTTAGAAAAAAATGTTTTCTGTTTGTACGTGTTTGTTTTGTTCAGACAGAGTCTCATGTAGCCCAGGTTGGTCCCAAACTCACTATGTAGCCAAAGATGACCCTGAATTTCCTCCTCTGTCTGACGTCTTGAGAAGAGGTTCTGGGGTTGCAGGTATGCATCAGCACACCTAGCTCAGTGGTATATCTCCGAATAAAGACTTTACAGAAATGGATGTAATCCTTGTCTTGAGTAATGACCCAAAGGACAAAGCCATTCAGTCGGTGGCTAAGCCAGCAGCAAAAGGAATCCCACCATGGACACGAATCACAGTAAGGTAAGGGAGAGAGAGGGTGCTGGCTGAGAAGATAGAGGAGATATGAGAATAGAACACAGGTCGGAAGGGCCTGGATTTAGCGACAGATCTTATGGAGTGATGAGTTACAAGAAGAACTCATAAAGAGGTCCATGGTCCACATATGAGTGAGCAGAAGCTGAATGCCCTCTGCTGTATGGAGGGTACCCACCGACCTCTGGTGGCCCATAGCAACTGGACTGGTTTTGACATTTCAAACAAAATATCTTTCCCCCATCAGGCAAGGTTATGGATTTCTTTACATGACATAATGGATAAAAATGAGTCACCTACTATGCACCCTACTATGTTTTAGGTATGTGCCTCCAGCATTTGGCTGTTGGAAATTAATTCCCAAATTCACATGGTAGTAATATTAGGAGCTGGGGTCTTTGCTAGGTAATTAGGACTGTTGTGATCTTGGGGCTGGAGGTTTGGTAATGACACTTGTGGCTTTATAAGAAGAGGAAGAGAGGGTTTTGTAAAATTCCCAATGGAAGACAATATAGCTGCAACTGGTTACGGCCACAGTCTCTTCACATTCCAGTTCATCAAAGCTCACCTAAAGCGTGAGGTGCTGAAAGTGGCCACAGACCAGCAAGCAAGTGAGCAAGTGAGCGCTCTGTAAGGGCAAGCTGAGCTGGAGATGAATGTGGCTCACAGTCTAGGTGTGCCTTGCTTTCCCAATCCTGGGTATCTCCAGGAAGCCTCTCCCAGCCCTGAGCTGATTCACAGTATCACGCTGGGCAGGACCAGCAGCAGCTCAGCAGAAGGCAGGAAGAGGAGCTGACTTAGCAAATCCAGATCCTTTTCAGCAGAAGCTGCCGGTTCACACAGTCCTGTTGCTGTAACTGGTGTCATTTAAGAACAGGCTGAAACGGAAACTCCAGGGATATTTTACTTTTGTTTTCATTTGTTTTTGTTTTTCAATTTTTTGGGTTTTTTGTTGTTGTTGTTTCGAGACAGTTTCTCTGTGTAGGCCTGACTGTCCTGGAACTCACTCTGTAGACCAGACTGGCCTCGAACTCAGAAATCCGCCTGCCTCTGCCTCCCAAGTGCTGGGAGTAAAGGCGTGCACCACCACGCCCGGCTTCCTTTGTTGGTTGGTTGGTTGGTTGGTCTTGTTTTATTTGTTTGTTTATTTTGAAACAGGGTCTTTCTGGGTAGCCTTGGCTGTCCTGAACCTCCTGTGTTAAACAGGCTGGCCTCAGACTGAAAGAGATCCACCTGCCTTTGCATTTAAACTGCTAGGATCAAAAGTGAGTACTGACATTCCAGAACCACATTAAATATTAGAAGAAAAACCCCAGGGCAGGCAAACTATAAATCTCAGCAACTGCCCCCAAGGAGAGCAGAAAACAGAAGGAGGAGAAAACCCGTGCCTCTTGAGGGTTCAGCCAGGGTGGATGTTAGATACATGGTAGTTAAACAGCCATATGGCAGGGAGGGGAGCGTTAGAGGAAGAGTGTACAAATGTACAAGTACCAGAGAAACACGCTTGGGCTCTGGCCAGCATCCAAAAGAGAAAGACAAAAGGAATAGTTATGCCTTTTTGAGTCAGAAATCAGAAAGGCTGGCAGATCTGGTCAGACCTCAGCATAGACTACAGGACAGCTACAGAGCAGAGGTGTGGTCCCATTCAAGGAAGAATTAATTCATCCTCTGGTCAGTTTAAGGTGGGCCTGCTTCTCTGAGGCGTGGTCTCTTAGCCAGGGGGTGACCTGTTTAACTGGACTAACTCTTAAGGGAAGTGACCATGGCAGGTCTCCACCTGGAGGGTAGGTTCTATTCTTTCCTGGAACACTGTCACAAAATGAGCCAGGAAAAAAAAAATGTATAACCGACTTCCCAGAGGGGATATGGGATTGATGGAGCAGGTGAACAGGGCAGTGAAGGTCAGGACACTCTCCGAAGGGTCACAGAGAAGACTGGGAGCAGCTGCAAGTTAAGAAGCTTTTCAGACTAAGCTCCTCCAGTTTGTGACCTTGGGGAGGTCTGCATATTTATTGTTGACTTAGTTATTTCTTCCACCAGTTCTTACACTGACCTAGTTTTCTGCAGCTTTTCCTATTACAAGCTTCTTTATACTTCCCTGGCTACAACCTTCAAGGTCCCAGTCATGAATATTCACCTTGTCAAGATTCCGGTTAAGGGCCCTGAAGCCAACAGGCAGTGTTTCTCAGAGAGTCTTGTAAGAAACTTTGGTTTTCTTCCTATTTAAATCTTGGTATGGCCAGCAAGAAAATTTTAGACCAAAATACACTTCTGTGCTTGAGACTGTCCAAGGAACAGAACTTGTCACCAAATGAGAACCAGAACGGATGCTTATGTCATCAAACCAGTGACTGCTGTTGCAGAAAATACGACCATCTAATATGAAGAAGTGCTGATCTGTTATGGTAGGGGAGGAGGGTGCTATTTTAACATAACCCATTTATTTACAGAATAAACTATCCTAGCCTGGCAGTCTTGCACCCGCCTATCAACCCTGCAAAATCCCCATCATTCCCTTTTGATGCTCACCACTGATCATAGAGATTTATTTTAATTCGGTTACAGTTGCAATTCCTAATTCTCACAGTCATGCTCAGTAGCAGTGATCTGAGGAGTCCATTGGTCTTCTGGTGGATGTGCTAAGCTTGTTTAAAAAAAACAAAACAAAAAACAAAGGCCTCCTTCCAGGTCAAACACTTGGCTTGAACCTCAAACACTTGGGGACCAGTTTATTGCTCCAGCAATAATATAAATACATTGAAGAATTATTCCTTCTTCAATTTCTCATCCATTCAGTCTCTCTTACAATTACTCCTAAGGGAAAACGGGAGTTACATATACGGTCACTATCATGAAGATGCAAGTACTTCTCCAGCCTATCCAGAAACCAGCCCTGCTCTGACCATGGTATAACGAGCAACAGATATGACCACAGGTTGACAGGCACTTAAAAGGACTCTTATTACATGTTCCTGTAAACAGTGTTTTAAGACAATAGCCCTAGCTCTAGCCCTAATAAGCTAGGCTCAGCCCCCCACCCCCATATGCCAATTAAGTAGATGAGAAATGTTGACCAGCAGAGAGAAAAGTTCTAAGGAACACTTTGGGAAGTTTGTCAGGTATGGACATGAGTTTTAGGTTTAAAGAGAGGAAGAACTGAGTTATGGGATGAGAATGTGTCTAATGAAGCAATCCAGGCCAAAGCATGGTCTCGTGGTCAGCCAAAGTGTGGTCTCATGGTGGTCAGCCTCGACATCTCGACATCTAGAGAAGTGCTACCATTGGACAGGCAGTCTGTCTTGTGAACCTCTGGCTGTTCCTGGAATCCAAGGTGATCACATGTTCTGGAAAAGGATGAAGACCTTTGGTGCTATGAGAGAGAGAGAGAGAGAGAGAGAGAGAGAGAGAGAGAGAGAGAGAGAGAGAGAGAGGAGAGTAAAGAGCTGAGAGTTGCCTGCCTCTGTCACTCTTATCCTTGCAGGCGATGAGTTAGACAGACAAGCATTCCTTGGGTGATTCAGTGTCTAAGCAGAGTCTAGCAGGAGTCTTGATCCAAATCAAAAGAGACACACTGAAAGTGAAGGCAGAAAGCCCTACCTGGTGTAATAGTTGAGCAAGTCCAGCTGTCACCTGAGCATGGAGGAGGAAAGGGCAGGAGGATCAGGCAATCAAAGGCATCCTCGGCTACTTGGCAAGTTCAAGGACAGAGTGGGCTACCTGTGAATTTGCCTCAACAAAACAAAATGCAACAAATCTAAAACCTAAAAATAACTGAATAAATAAATAAATAGGAAAGCAGAGATAACTAGATCTATTAATGCACAAAGGGAGGAATTTAAAATCATGGTTCTGGGCTGGGGAAGTGGCTCAGTGGGTAAGAAAATTTACTCTACAAACATGTGGAGCTTAGCTCAAATCTCACCACCCATGTAAAAAGTTAAAAGCCAGGTATGCATGGTTGTGCATGCCTTTAACTGTAATGTTGTCGGGCGGAGATGGATGGATTGAAAGAGGTCACTGGTCAGCTTGCCTAGACAAAAGCTTCTGGTTCATCAAGAGACTATTTCCAGAAAGTAAGGTGGAAATCGATAGAGGAAGACAATGATGTCCTGCCCTGGCCCCTACACAAACACCCCTAATGATCTGTCCTTCCTTGTGACTTCTGTGTTCCTGCGATGTGGATTTAGCTGCTGGGAGCTCTGAGAAAGGACTAGAGGTGAGTGTTTCTTTTGTTAAGTGTGGACTTTGGGCAGATAAGGGAACTCTTCCAGGCAAGAAGAGAGAACAGAGATGAAGGAAGGTCAGAGAGACTTCCATCTGGAACAATTTTTAAAGCTTCTCATTTTCTTTAGATCAAATTGCTTGGTATAGAGACTGCAGTGTAGTTCAGTAGTGGTTGATTTGCCCAGCACGTACAAGGCCCTGAGTTCAGCTCCCAAGTCTTGCATATCAAAAAAACAAAAATACGGACCATAGAAAATTTAGACTTCAGAAAATTTAGTTCAGTGGTTGGGTGTGCTTAGCATGCACAAAATCTTGGGCTCCACCTCTGTGGGGCCGTGAAAGGCGGCCTGTTTTGGTTGAGCGAGGCTTGCTCTGGAGACCCAGTAGAAAACTCTACAAGGGACAGAACAGTGAGCCACTTTCCCAGAGACAGGCACCTGACACCACAGAGCCCCCAACTCCATAATTCTGAGACTATGCAGACAAAGCCCCAAGCTCCTGGTGTTCTAGCTAGACTCCACCCTCACAGTTACCTGACAATAGCTGGGTATGCTCCTCCCCACAGCTACCCTGCAACAGCAAGGTAGCCCAGCCCACTATAAAAGGGGCTACTTGGCCCCTCCTCTCTCTCTCTAAGCTCTCACCTTTCTTATTCTCATCTCTATCTCTCCTTCTCCCCTCCCTTCCACCCCTCCTCTCCACATGGCCATGGCCAGCCCTCTACCTCTTTCTACCTTCTCTCTTTCTCCCTGCCTTTCTACAATAAAGCTCTAAAACCATAGACTGTCTCTGTTCATCAAGGCCCACTGTGCTTGAAAGATGGAATAGGCTTTCCCCTAAAGAGCCGGAGTCTAACCTCCCACCAGAAGGCCTTCCTGTGCTCCAACCATGCACCCAGTGCTTCCTCTCTCCCTGCCCTTTCCTCTTTCCCCTGGGGCTGACTGAGCTGCCTACGGGGGTGGGGGTGGGGGCACTTTGTTCTCAGCTCTTCTGCAACATACAGCGGCATCTGGGATGTCCGAGACTGAGAACTTGTTATCTCTGGCCTCCGTGAGGCCCAGAGACCTCGGACTGCTCCCTGTCCACCCTCAACCCCCTAAGGACAGGGTCTGTGGCTTCACACAGCCGGACGCCCATCTGGGGCTGTGTGGAGAGCACGAGGCAGTCCTCCGCATCTGCCAGCCCAGAGCACTGAAACTCTGGCAGGAAGCGGGTTCTCTCCCACCTCCTTTATTCCCCCACACCCGCTGCCTGACAAATGTCTAGAACCAAAATGGAGGAAAAGGAAGAGGAAGAGAAAGAAGAAGAGGTGGTGGTGGAAGAAGGAGGAGGAGGAAAAGAAAAGGGTAAAGATGTAACTCAGTGGTAGAGTACCTTATTAGCATATTATTAGCATAAAATAGCCTTGGTTTAATCCCCACAGGTGCCCAACAAACAAAACCCAATAAGAAACAAAGAAGCCCAGCATCTGAGAGGTGGAGGCAGCAGCATGTTGAGTTTAGATGAAGCCCTGAAAAGAAAAAAATAACAACAGATATGCTGGCTTTTGTCACCTTGACACTGTATAAACTAAAGGCCTGGCTGATCTATAGTTATGGTTAAGTGGAAGTTTGTATTGTAGACATGAGAGAGAACAGCCAGAGGCTTCTGGAAGAGTCCTGAGGGGAGAGAGAGGACAGAGAGAAAGAGAGAGAGAGAGAGAGAGAGAGAGAGAGAGAGAGAGAGAGAGAGAGAGAGAGAGAGGACAGAGAGAGGACAGAGAGAGGACAGAAAGAGAACAGAGAGACAGAAACAGAGAGACTGACAGAGGCAGACAGAGACAGACAGAAAAACAGAGAAGTAGACTGAACCTGGCCATGAGAGAAGCAGAGTATAGCAGAGAGAGAGGAGTGGGTAGGGAGGCAGGGGAGGCATATCAAAAATAGCCCGGTTATAAGGAAAGAGTAATTAGGGGAGGGAAGCCCATGAGCTGGAGGGAGTTTAGGGTAAGGGAGGAGGAGAGAAGGACTTTAAGATGTGTAACAGATACTTGTGATGCTGAGGGAGCCTGGAGACCAGCATGTACTGTGATATGCTGCTAGGTACCACAGCTTTTTGTCCCTTCTGACGACGATAAGGGAAATCTTCCAGTAGAGGGAAATAGGCTTCACAAGTTCTTGAGGAATACTGGCTTTTATCTAACCACCCATAAGTCCTCCAATAGTCTAGGAGTGCCTTTTGAGTCTGAGGAACTGGAGTTTCCTTTGGTCCAGACAGACACAAATCAGGGTGACCAGAGAAGAGGAACCACAACTGAGAAAATGCTTCCATCAGACTGATGGGAGGTGAGTCCATGGACATTTTAAAAATTAATAATTAATGTAGAAGGGACCAGACCACTGTTTGTCATGCCACCCTGAGAAGGTGGTCCTTGGTTTTTTTAAGAAAACAAGTTGAGCAAACCACTGGGAATAAGCCAGCAAGCAGCACCCCTCCATGGTCTCTGCTTTGGTTCCTATCTTTAGGTTCCTGTCTTGCTTGACTCCTTGCCCTGTCTTCCCTCACTGATGGACTGAGAGTAGACTAGGGAAGCCAATAAACCCTTTCCTCCCCAAATTGTTTTTGGTCAGTGGTTTTTCATAGCAATAGATAGAGTAGAACAACGGGCATGTGGTTGTGCGTCTAGCTTGGTCAGTAAAGTTGTCAAAAGGAATTCTGAAGCCAGAAAAGAGAGGTGACTTAGGGGTGCAAGTGCATTGTGCAGTTGTCAATATGTCATGGCGCATGTGTGGAGGTCAAGATAGCTTTTAGGAGTTGTTTACTGAGTCAGGATCCCTGTTGGTTTTCGTCAATGCTGCACAGTGAACTTCAGGCTTCCTGCCCCATAAGCTTCTGGCTGATTCTTCTGTCTCTGCCTCCCAACTTGCCATAGAAGTGCTGTGACTGCATCCATCCACCAAATCTGGCTTTTCAGCCAGGCTCTCTGGCTTGAATTCAGGTTGTTGGGCTTGCTCAGCAAACCCTAGTACCCACTGAGCCCTCTCCCTGTACCCCCATGCTCTGTGATTCAGTCTCATGTACCACAGCATGACCTTAAATCTGGCATAGTTCAGAATGAATACATTGAATTTGAACTTCTAATCCTCCTGCCTCCACCTAAGAGTACCGGAATTACAAGCAAGTCATACTGTGCTTCCGTTTATGCACTCCTGGGGGCTATCCCAGGGCTTCTTCGGTGTCAGGTAAGCACTTCATTGTCACCCTCAGATGCCTGGGAATTAAACTGGAGAAACTGGAATGGGTCAGAAATAATATAGGATGGCTCTTGACAGAAGTCAAATGAACTTTAGGGGACTCTTCAGGTGGTCTGAGAGCATTGCAAGTGGGGCATTGTGCTCAGCCAGAATAGGATATTTTGTGACTGGTATAAATTAGAGCCACAGAGTAGGTGGAAGAGGGTTCAAGTTACACTAAGCAGGACCAGTCTTGGTTCTGTCCTCAGCAACTGCTGTTCTTGACCTTATTCTTTTAGGCAAATATCACATTTTGCTTTTTTGAGGTTATCTTTTGTTAAGTCTTATTAGTCTTTAGCTTACTTGAAGCAATTCTCCTGCTTCAGCCTCCCAAGAGCTGAGCCATTATCTCAGCTGCTCTCTTGAGTTTTATTCAATGGTTCTTCACCCATGCCTTTAAGAAGGGCCCTGGAGCGTAACATCTTAGACCAGGCTAGGCAGCAAGCAGTAAGAGGAAAACTGCAGGGCTGGTGAGATGGTTCAGCAGGTAAGAGCACTGACTGCTCTTCTGAATGTACTAAGTTCAAATCCCAGCATCTACATGGTGGCTTACAACCACCCGTAATGAGATCTGACACCCTCTTCTGGTGCATCTGAGGACAGCTACTTATGTATAGTAATAGAAGAAGAAGAAGAAGAAGAAGAAGAAGAAGAAGAAGAAGAAGAAGAAGAAGAAGAAGAAGAAGAAGAAGAAGAAGAAGAAGAAGAAGGAAGAAG
>NC_034594.1:57017598-57026352 GCF_900095145.1 Mus pahari
AGAAGAAGAAGAAGGAAGAAGAAGAAGAAGAAGAAGAAGAAGAAGAAGAAGAAGAAGAAGAAGAAGAAGAAGAAGAAGAAGAAGAAGAAGAAGAAAACTATAGCTGTTAAACAAAATATATCTTCCTATATACCAAAACTCGGCTTGAAGGTTAAAGACAACAAAACTTAGGAGCTAGGGAGATGTCTCAGCAGTTAAGAGCACTTGTTCTTGAAGAGAATAGGGTTTGATTCCCACACCTACATGGCAGCTCCAGGGTATCCGATACCCTTGTCTAACCTCTAGGGCACCTCCACAGCATAGGCATGCATGTGGTTCACTGACGTATAAAATAAATAAATAAATACATCTAAAAATCTTTTTTAAAGGTAACTGAATTTATATTTCCTTTTTAAAAAATAATTATTTACTCATGTTTTATATATGAGTGCACTGTTGCTGTTTTCAGACACACCAGAAGGCATCGGACCCTACTACAGATGGCTGTGAGCCATGAGGTTGCTGGGAATTGAACTCAGGACCTCTGGAAGAACAGTCTTAACCACTGAGCCATCTCTCCAATGCCAAGTTTATATTTCTCAATGTTGGGAGCAGATGAAATCCTGAGTGAATATGTATTATTGGCATGGGTACAGCCATGTCGAAGATCCCAGTGTCTCGGAGCCATGGGAATAGCACAGCTTTCCCTAGGTCGTGCTCAGAAGGGCAGAACCTTCCTGAAGTGCAAAGCCTTCCTGAAGTGCAAAGCCTTCCTGAAGTGCAAAGCCTTCCTGAAGTGCAAAGCCTTCCTGAAGTGCAAAGCCTTCCTGAAATACAAGTACTGTAGCTGAGGAGCCCTTACCCTTTAGTTAAAAGCAGTGTGCTCAGAATGTATCCACTGAGGCTCTTTCCTCCTCACGGATGCCAACAAGCGATGACTGCTCCCTCTACAGAAACTCTACAGAGATTAGCTAACCCTTGGTGGAACAGAATAAATACTCTGAGGTTCTGGGCTTTATCAGTGCACCTCCATCAGAGAACACAGCTCATCTGTTCCCAGCTTCTCCCTACTTAGGTGTGCTGGTCCCTCAGTCCCCATCACCCCAGTCGACTCGGTCTCCAAGCTGTGCATGTGGCACCTAGAGGAATTCAGGTGGTGTTCAAGAGCAGATGGGCCATGAGAAGTGATGACACTTCTATTAATATTCATGAAATTATTGCCTAAGAAGATGAGCATACAGCATTAGTTTAATAGTTTTCTTTGGGAGCTTCCTCCAATCTTCATCCAAGAAAAGGTTGTTACTTGTCAGGAAATGATTGGCTTCCTGGAGGAAAGAGCTGGCCTGTCAGAAAGCAGCTTGATCAGGGAAACCTCTGTCCCACTGCGTCCAGTGACCCTCCTCAGTCATGTAATGAACAGTGCTCGGGATTATTGGTTCACTCTTTTGAAAATCATTCTATGGGGCTGGCGAGATGGCTCAGCAGTTAAGGGCACTGGCTGCTCTTGCAGAGGACCAGAGTTGGGTTCCCAACATGCACATTGACAACTCAAAACTGCCTGTAACTCAGCTCCGTGGGATCCAATAACCTCTTCTGGACTCTCTGGCTTTGAACTCATATATCTACTCCTATACACACATATATAAAATAATTTAAAACTCTGTTTAATTTATGTTAAAGAATGAAAATGAGCCTGTGGCCACTTGAGTCTAACCTGGTGGTTCTCAGCCTTTCTAAGGCTGAGACCCTTTAAAACAATTTCTTGTGTTGTGGTGACCCCTCCCCTCGCCCCAATCATAAAATTATTTTTGTTGTTACTTCATAATTATTATTTTGCTACTGTTATGAATCATAACTTAAATGCCTGTATTTTCTGATGGTCTTAGGTGACCCCTGTTAAAAGATTGTTCCCCTCTCCACTTCTAAAGGGTCGCAACCCACATGTTGAGAAACACTGGTCTAACCGCATCTCAATGGCCTTCCTTCAAATCTACCTTCTAATTCCTTATTGGTTATTTGTCAAGGGTCTGTCATACCTTCTTTCTTTCCCCTCTTCCTTCTTTTCCTCCCCCCTGCAGGAGACTAATCCTAGAGTCTCTATGCAAGTTAGTCAAGAGCTTTGCCACTGACTTGCATCCCCAGCCCAAGATTTTTATTATTCTTTGCTACAACAAATCTAACAAAATTAGCTTTGAGGGTGTCAAGAGTCAATAGCAAGAAGGAAAACAGCTAATATTTATTGAGTGTGGTGTAGCTGCTCGTTCTCTGTCGACTCTTCTGGGCTGTGATTCATTTCACAGGAAATACTTTGGCTAGAAGCCCATGCTAAGCCATGCTGCGATTGAGATTGAATACACTCTGCTGTGTATTCTGATGTCTAAGAGCCACAGCGATGCATAAGGGGGTGGGACACATAAAGCTCGCATACGTTTTCGTGTGTTTCATTTTTGTTTTCTGAGACAGGATCTTGCCCTAGAACTTAGGCCAACCTGGGATTCACTCTGTCGCCGGGTAGTGGTGAATTCCTGTCACAGTACCCAAGCGCAGGTATTGCAGGTGTGAGCCACCACGACTGCTTTCTTACATGTTAAAGGACTGAACATAGCAGCTGGATGACGGTAGAGCACACCTGCAACCCCAGCACTCGGGAGGCAGAGGCAGGCAGACCTCTGAGTTCAAGGCCAGCCTGGTCTACACAGTTAGTTCCAGGTCAGCCAGGGATACATGGAAAAGCCCTGTCTCGATTAATTAATTAAAATTAAAATCAAATTAAAAAAAATTAAAAAGGAGCTCAACATAGCAAACATAGCAAGAAATGAAGGCCTTATTAATGCTGCTACTGCTGTGTGCATCCATCATTCTCAAATATAGTGTTGGCTGGTAAAAAGTGGGTGTGGGAAACCCTTCCTTGCCATTTCCCTCTTCTGCACTAGCCTTACTTCAACCTGATGTTGGCTTTTGTGGCCATTATTTACCTTCTATGCTATCTTAGGATGGCCCCATAATCTTTGTTCAAACCCAACAACGTGAGCTAAATTGTGTCTCTCGGGAGATCTTAACACCCAGGACCTCAGGACGAGACTACTTGGATACAGGGTTTCTGCAGAGGTGGTCTTTTCAAAATGAAGTCGCTGGAGTTGAGTCACAATCCATGGATGACAGACATATTTATAAAAGGAAGAGATTTAGGTACAGGGACAGATTCACACAGAGAGAGCTGTGTAGACACATACAGAAAAGCCAGCTATGTGGCTGGAGCCAAGAGTTTTAAAGGAATACCAAGCCCATGTAAACGATGGAAGGTGAGAGCTAACTCCAAAGTTGTCCTCTGATGTTCTCACCTGTGTTGTGACATGAGCCCTTCCCCCTTCATCAATACATACAGGCCTGTGTGCATGGGTGCACATGAGCACAGACACATACATATACACACTACACAATAATAATAATGAATAAGATTAAAAAATTAAAGGGCTGGTAAGATGGCTCAGTGGGTAAGAGCACTGACTGCTCTTCTGAAGGTCCTGAGTTCAAATCCCAGCAAACACATGGTGGCTCACAACCATTCGTAATAAGATCTGACACCCTATTCTGGTGCATCTGGAGACAGCTACAGTGTACTTATGTATAATAATAAATAAATCTTTGGGCTGGAGCAAGCAGGGCTGACCGGAGCGAGCAGGGTTGACCAGAGCAAGCAGAGGTCCTAGAAATTCAATTCCCGACAACCATGTGAAGGCTCACAACCATCTGTACAGCTATAGTATACTCATATACATAAAATAAATACATCTCTAAAAAAAAATTGAGAGTAGGATTCAAATTAAGCCAACATGAATCATTCCTAACAAAAGGCAGTACTTTGAAATTCTTCAATTTTGTGTGGTTCACTTCTAGAGATGATCTGGCGAAATTCTTTAGCTATTTAGTGACAGACAGCTATTTGAGCCTTTACTTTGTGATTCTCTTTGACCACTGACTAAAGGTTTTAAACGCTTACTACTGTTGCTGAGGTTGGTAGCACAACCCTGTAATCATTACCGGGGAAGTAAAGAGGCAGGGGGATTGATACAAGTCTGAAAGTTCGAGGCCAGTCTGGTCTTCGTAGCAACTTCTGGGCTAGACAGGGCTATTTAGAGAGGCCTTGTCTCAATAAACAAAGCAGATCAGAACAAACAAGACCACAGATTGCCCGTGCCATACCATCACTGATGTATTTTGTGAGTCATCGGGATGTTTTCAAAGATCACTCAAATTACACATAGTCTCTGCTTTTTTGCTAACCCCAGTTTAAAGTGCAATTTCATAACTATTTGTGGGATCCAGCTCCAAATTCTAGTCTAAGCTTACTGTTAGAAAGGCAGCAGGGTTACAAGAAGGATTAATTTGAAGGAGGAGGTCTCTCTCTCTCTCTCTCTCTCTCTCTTTCTCTCTCCTTAACACACAATAAACAGGCTCTTGCTAGGTAGCCCAGGCTGGCCTGGAACTCACTATGTAGTCCTAACTAGCCTCAAATTCAAAATCCCCTTGTTTCTCTATCTACTGAAATGATAGACCGTCCTCTCCCCACCCCCACAACCGTATGGCGCTTAGCTTCTCAAGCACTGAGATTAAAGACCTGAGCACCAGGTACATACAGCTCCCTTCTCCTCCTCTGAATTTTTACAAAGGGATTGAAAGAGAGTCTCACAGTGTCCTAGGACACGGGTGGAGTGAAAGCTCAATGGTCACCAGGTAGATTTATCCACCACTGCTGTGCTTAATGGCAAACCGGCCACCCTCACGTTATAAAGGCTCTCTTACGGAAAGTATTTGCTGACTCTGGGCATGGTGGTGCGTACCTATAATACCAGCACTATGTAAGCAGAAGCTGGAGAATTATGAGATCAAGATTGGCCTGGGCTACCAAAAAAAAAAAAAAAAATTCCTGGCCAACCAGAGGCACTCTGTCTCATAAAGTCAAATCAATCAAGCAACAGTATCAGTGATGAAACCTGACAATTTATAGAGTTATAAAGAACATACATTACTCACATGTACAGGTACTACCAACTTGGAAAGAATAACTCACACTTTAGAAAATAGACTAAAAGCCAGGTGATGGTGGCACACGCCTTTAATCCCAGCACTTGGGAGGCAGAGGCAGGTGGATTTCTGAGTTGGAGGCCAGCCTGGTCTACAAAGTGAGTTCCAGGACAGCCAGGGCTGTACAGAGAAACCCTGTCTCGAAAAAAACAAAAACAAAAAAAAGAAAGAAAGAAAGAAAGAAAGAAAGAAAGAAAGAAAGAAAGAAAGAAAGAAAGAAAGAAAGAGAAAGATAGAAAGAAAGAAAATAGACTAAAAGTTGGTGGCTTATACCCATAATTCCATCTGTTGGATGTAGAGGCAAGGGAATTGGAACTTAAGCTATATCTCTGAATACATATGGATTTTAAGGCCATCCTGAGCTAAATACAACTCTGTCTCAAAAATTAAATGTATATGGTGACACAGGACTTTAATCCAAGTACCCAGGAGGCAGAGGTAGGCAAATCTCTATGAATCTGAGTTCAGCCTGGTCTACATATTGCGTTCTAGGCCAGTCAAGGCTACATAGTGAAAGAAACCATCTTCAGAAAAAAAAAAAATTTAAGCCAGGCATGGTGACATATACCTTTAAATCTCAGCACTTGGGAGGCAGAAACAAGTGCATCTCTTCAAGTTTCAGAAGAGAGAAACTCTTCTAGCCAGAGCAATGTAGACATTGTGCCTCAAAATACATACTGTACTGGCTGGTTCTGTGTGTCAACTTGACACAAGCTGGAGTTATTACAGAGAAAGGAGCCTCCCTTGAGGAAAGGCCTCCATGAGATCCAACTGTAAGGCATTTTCTCAATTAGTGATCAAGGGTGGGAGGGCCCATTGTGGGTGGTGCCATCGCTGGGCTGGTGGTCCTGGGTTCTATAAGGAAACAAGCTGTGTAAGCCAGGGGAAGCAAGCCAGTAAGTAATATCCCTCCATGGCCTCTGCATCAGCTCCTGCTTCCTGACCTGCTTGACTGAGTTCCAGTCCTGACTTCTTTTGGTGATGGACAGCAATGTAAAAGTGTAAGCTGAATAAAGCAAGTTTCCTCCCCAACTTGCTTCTTGGTCATGATGTTTAAGATTTATTTATTTGGGCTGGTGAGATGGCTCAGTGGGTAAGAGCACCCGACTGCTCTTCTGAAGGTCCGGAGTTCAAATCCCAGCAACCACATGGTGGCTCACAACCATCCGTAACAAGATCTGATGCCCTCTTCTGGAGTGTCTGAAGACAGCTACAGTGTACTTACATATAATATCTTTTTTAAAAAAAAATTATTTATTTATTTTATGTACGTAAGCACATTGTCTCTCTCTTCAGACAGACCAGGAGAGGGCATCGGATTCCATTACAGATGGTTGTGAGCCACCTTGTGGTTGCTGGGAATTGAACTTAAAACCTGTGGAAAAGCAGACAGTGCTCTTAGCCACTGAGTCATCTCTCCTGCCCAGTCATGATGTTTGTGCAGGAATAGAAACCCTGATTAAGAAACATACATACATAATACATACACACTTACTTACATACATACATACATACACACACGTACATACATACATGTTTTATATGTGTGTGTGTGTGTGTGTGTGTGTGTATCTAATACATTTCTGCAGTGAAGTACCTATATCAGGTATGTAAGTAGAGAATGATAAAGATGTAGAAAAGATTTATTGCCTCTAGAAGCCAGATCACCTGTATCAGACGCATAAAACGCAAACTCATCTAACAAGTCAATATCCTCCCAGAACAATGTCCATCAACATCAGGCTTCTCTGGCGTTGCTTCATACCTGTTGACCAGAAGTGTTATCTGGGACACTGAAGTCTAATAGGCACATCATGCAACAAACATCCAGGAGTAAATCAAAAGGGGAGAGTGCTGGACATCACATCACACAAAGACCTAACTGGGGGGGTGCTTCCTATGTTTAAGAGAAGAGTCATAGGAGCCATGGTGGATGTCTTCAAATATTTGTACATCTCTTAGCAAGAAGTAAACAAATTCATGTGCAAAGTTGCCACACGGCACAGTCGGTAGCCACAGGGACCAGTCCGAAGGGGGGCTGAATCTGGGTCCAAACAAAAACATCTTTCTAGAGCTGCCAGACATGGAACAAGCTGTTCCTCTACCCTGAAGAGTTCTGAGCTAGTATGAATGCCCCTGACTGAAGAAATCTGGCTGTCCCTGGCAATGGCCTATTTACTATTCATCCCCTTCTTTCTGTCTTTCTACACCTCCGTTTTACTCAGTGGTGAACAGATGACCCAGTGAGAACTTCAGATCCTGGGGAAGTTCTCTGCTGGGCCAATTGGGTGAATACTGTTTTTCGACAGCAGAGACTGAGGGAATAGGAGGCCGCTGTCCCCTTTATTTTGCCAAAAATGAAGATGTGATGCTAAGGGGAGGAAGAAGACATCTTCGCAGAGGGAGGAAAAGCAAAGAGAGACCATGCTGACATCACCGAGTGGTGGCTTCACACAGCAAACGACCTCTTCCCTCACACTCCTTCCTGTGGAAGAAAACCAGCGCCCAATTTGTTTGTGTCACTGCACTAGAATATTCTGTTACTTCAAAACAAACATATCTATCACTAGTCAAGGGAAGTAGAATACAAAGTAAAACCTCAACTCCTGAGATATTTTAACTCATAATCCGAGTTAATGTATTTAAAACTCCCTATAATGAATCACCAGGTATTCTTTGAAGCTCCAGCTTTGTGAATGGCAGTGAACTAAGAATACTGATCCCCCAGCTCACAGATGCGCATTACCTGAGCCTCTTACCTTCTGCTGACCATTCAAGAGGAATCTAGAAACCCACAGTGATGTCAGTATGAGGAGAGCTGACTGTAACAGTTTGTTTTTCAGTACTATCCATGGTACCTTGAGTTAGTCAGGGTTTTACCCTTGAGCTAAAAGCTCCAGCCCAAGAGTGAGTTTCACATTGCACTCACTATAATTAGGCAAGTGCCAGTTCCCATCCATATCTCTTTCATAGGGCTGTGAAGACAGTGCTGGGGGATGCATTTAAGCCAGCATTCCACCTTCCTCCATGACCACCATCAGGGAGGGAGCAATAATGTCACATGAAGACTACTGAGGAGCTTGTCCTGGGGAAACAGAGTAGGTTCCCAAGCCAGAAGGAGCTCTGTGGCCACTGCTCTGAGACTCAGTCTCCTCCGTGATTTGGCTGGAGGAGCACATTACCATCACCACACACTCATCAGATGCCTGCCTTTTGTATAGCTTTGTCAGCACATGATACTGCAATGACAGGCCAGAAACCCTCAGACTGAGCATTAGTTTATAGAAAGCAGCCAAAGCCCCAGGAGTAAGGGTTTGCAGAACCATCTGTGTGTTGAGGTACTTTCCAACCCCCAAAAGCCCAAATGAAAACCACACAATCCAGTTATTACATGTGTAAGCTATGTGCCTAGATCGGGCAGATGTAGTGCTATACTATTTCCCCAATTATAAGACTCTTTGCTACTTGTGGTTTCTCCTGGCCACACGACTCTGCCCCATCATGCTTCCTTCTCTTCTTCTGTCCTCTCTCCTTCTCCTCCCTCACTCTCCCAAACCTCTCGTCCCACCTTTCCCCTCCACTGCCCAATCGCAGGCTTTTTTTTTTTTTTTTTTTTTTTTTTTTTTTTTGGTTTTTTGAGACTGAGTTGCTTTCTATAGGCCTTGCTGTCCTGGAACTCACTTTGTAGAC
>NC_034594.1:57026378-57027902 GCF_900095145.1 Mus pahari
TTTTTTTTGGTTTTTCGAGACAGGGTTTCTCTGTGTAGCCCTGGCTGTCCTAGAACTCACTCTGTAGACCAGGCTGGCCTCGAACTCAAAAAAATCCGCCTGCCTCTGCCTCCCAAGTGCTGGGATTAAAGGCGTGTGCCACCACTGCCCGGCTTAGAGGCAACTCCTCTTGAGGAAGCAAAATTATCATTAGAATACAAACAGCATTAGAGCAACCCACAACATCTGTGTAAGACTACTGCACGCAAAGCTACCTTCAAAAGAGGAAAAGGCTAAGAGACTCAGTGCTGATATCAGAGAGCTGCCAAGGAGAGTTGAGGAGCCAGGAGGGAGCTCAGTCCAGAAGAGAACAAGATGAGGTGCCTCAGTAGGGTCCAAGTACAATGACACTGTGATGGTCCATCTTGATTGTCAATTTGATGGGATTTAGAATTACCATGGAAACAAATCTTGGGCCAGGTCCATGAGAGATTATCTCCATTAGGTTAATTGAGGTGGGACCACCCATTCTTAATGTAGGTGGTACCATCCTGTGGTCTGGGTCCTGCACCAAATAAAGAGGAGGAAGCCAGCTGAGCACAAGATGGACCATATCCCTAGGAACCGTAAGCTAAAATAAATCCTTTACATCGCTTTAATCATGTATTTTATCACAGCAGTGACATGTTGCTACTACTACTGAGGAAGAAGACTGAGGAGAGGGAGCAACTGTCCTGAACTCCCTGCTCTTCTTTGCCAGGAACATGGATTTTCTAGGCAATTTAGAGAATGAACAGGAACTCTACCCCCCTGAAAGGGGATAAAACCTCTGGAAGCATAGTTGGGAAGGTTACTTTACATTCCAGGAACTCTGGTTATGGGTTTGAGGTGAATAAAGACTCCTTTGAAACCCAGGGACAAGGTTTCTCAGCAGAGCCAGAGAAGATGCACCCTCATAACGAGAACATTGCACAATAGGCCAGCCTTATGTATAGTTTTCAAGCTTAGACAGGTATCTCATGACTCTGATGCCAATATTCAGGAAGCTAAAGCAAGCTGGTAAAGAGTTCAAAGACAGCCTGAGCTGTGTAGAGAGGCCCTCTGTCAAGGAACAAATGTATTTTTCAAACTGTGAACTGCAACCCACTAGTGAGTCATGAATTCAACTTAATATGTCCCCAACAGACAGTGAGCGATGTTCTTGCATTGGTTCGCCCTGCAGCACTTTGTTGGTCTTCACTGATCTTCACCTGTCATGCCTCCATAGAGAGAAATGTGCCAAAGACCTTCTTGTGGTATCCTGGCTGCTTCTTGCCACTTCTGTGGACTTGTGCCAATTTGTCAGAGCCTCGTGGTTTCTTCTAGATCAAGCTGCTGTCACTAATTAGTGTTTGGTGTTTGCCGATTGAACTGGACTGCCACTACTGATTTATGTGAGATGTTTCAGATCAGAATTGCCCCAAAGAACTACTTGTCTTTTGTTTGTTTGTTTGTTTTTTGTTTTTGTGTTTTGTTTGGTTTTTTTTTGTGTTTTTTTTTTTTTTT
>NC_034594.1:57027907-57038340 GCF_900095145.1 Mus pahari
GGAACTCACTTTGTAGACCAGTCTGGCCTCAAACTCAGAAATCTGCCTGCCTCTGCCTCCCAAGTGCTGGGATTAAAGGCATGTGCCACCACTGCCTCGCCCCAAAGAACTACTTCTAAAAAGGTCCACATCCCCCTTGTTCTATTAACCATCTTTCTCCCCAACCTTTGATGGGTTGGCTAGAAGGGTAGTTCAAGTGTTTAAGAACCCTTATTAAAGTAGGATTTTAAAAAAAATCTAAGCTTATAGGCAGCTACTACACTGAGACTGGACTTTGACCACTCCACATACATATATACATGAGCACCTATACTCAGCATACATGAACATTTGTAATCACTATAAACACACACACACACACACACACACACCACACACACACACACACACGCACACATGCACACATGCACACACTCACTCAAGCACACACACACACACACGCACCCACACATGTGCTGTACCAAGGATGGCTAGGGGTTTCTGATCCTCCTGCCTTTGCCTTACAGTCTCTGGATAATAGGCATATACTTCCATACCTGGTTTATGTGGTGTTAGGGATCATATCCTGGGATATGTGTGTGTTAATTAAGCAAGTACTCTACCAATAGAGCTACTAGTTCTATGGTTGAGAGAATGTCTTGAAAGAGGTAATTGAGTTAAAATGCAGTGTGTAGGATAGGTTTATACCCATTCCCTTATAAGAAGAAATTCAGACCCACAGAGACATTTGGGATGTATCTGCAGAGGAAGGATCATGTAAGGACACAGTGGGAAGGCAGCCAACTGTAAATTAAGGTGGCAGGCCTCAGCAGAAACCAAACCTGCCCAAATCTTGATATTGGACTTCTATTTCCAACACTGAAAGAAATAAATAGCCATTGTATGAGTATCATTCTATGTATGGGTCTTTGTCAAAAAAGCTGTGTAGAATGTACTGCCCCCAGCTTCTCCAAGTCTGGCCTTGGCAGAAGGAGAAACAAACCATTTAGAAAGCAAGCAAGCATACAAGCAAACATACAAGCGAGCAAACATACAAGTGAACATACAAGCGAACATACAAGCGAACATACAAGCAAACATACAAGCAAATATACAAGCAAACAAACAAAAAGCTGTCTTTTCTTGAACTTATTCAAATCATTTACAAAATGTATTTTATAATAACAAAGTAGCTTTAGAGGTTGGATATGGTGGCGCACACATGTAATCCCAACACTCAGGAGATAGAGACAGGAGGGTATGGCACTCCCAGACCAGCCTGGGCAATACGAGACTCTGTTAAAAAAAAACCAAATCACAACAACAGCCCCCCCAACAACAACAACAAACAAGCAGACACCCAATGTACTGGCTAGTTTTGTGTCAACTTGACACAGCTGGAGTTATCTCAGAGAAAGGAGCTTCAGTTGGGGAAATGCCTCCAGGAGATCCAGCTGTAAGGCATTTTCTCAATTAGTGATCAAAGCAGGAGGTACCCTTATGGGTGGTGCCATCCTTAGGCTGGTAGTCTTGGGTTCTATAAGAGAGCAGGCTGAGCAAGCCAGGGGAGGCAAGCCAGTAAAGAACATCCCTGCATGGCTTCTGCATCAGCTCCTGCTCTCTGACCTGCTTGAGTTCCAGGCCTGCATCCTTTGGTGATCAACAGCAGTATGGAAATGTAAGTCGAATAAACCCTTTCCTCCCCAACTTGTTTCTTGGTCATGATGTTTGTGCAGGAATAGAAACCCTGACTAAGACACCCAATAACCACTTAGATGAAATAAAAACAAAATGGAAGCATCTGCCATTAGCAGAGGCACAGAACTTTCTCATGCATTTTTCTCAACAGGATCACTCTTTGGACATTCTGTCAAACACATCGGGTCCTTGATTAGGGCCACCCTTTGTCTTTGTTCAGGCTGGGGCCGGTTCTCCTCATTAGTGTCTCAGCCAGCTGCCTCATTCAAGTTGAGCTGCAAAGAACAACCCCCCTGCCTTTGGCCAGGAACAGGCAGCCTGGCCTCTGTGTGCCCCTCACTGGGCCATTTCTATTTGGCACCAGAGGAAAAGCTTCGCCAAGTCCTCAGCAATCTCAGCAATTAGGCACAATCTCCTAATGCCCACAGCGTCCTTTCTGACTCACTCAATTCATCTCAGGCGGTTCCTGACAAACGTTAAGCTTAAGGCCAAACTGTGTTTTGATGCCTGAAGAATTTCTGAGGAAGGACTCAGGAAGCTCTCTACACACCGTCAAAGGTGGATGAGGGATGGAGACATTTTCCTCAGCGGTGTAGCCACTAGTGAGGTGCCATAGTTCTTGTAGGCAAACTCTTGTCCATGTTTAGCTAAGCGGTCCTAATAAAACTCATCACACAAGGGCTAACTAGGAACTAGGAGGCCAGGGTCAGCGAGAGTGAGTGGCACATGAAAGGGTAAGAGAGGTAACAGCTCATACATTACGTACATGTATGAAAACGTCAGAATGAAAGCCATTGTGCTATATTGTTGGCTCCCTTCAGCCTCGAAACAGGCTTTTGCAGACCTCTGCTGCTGCTAAGCTCAGGGCCACCTGCGGTGGTATCTTCCGATCTGCCAAGCCGGCTCTAGTGTTGCACCTGCCACTGTTCTTCAAAACAGTGGCCTTTCAGGGCAGTCGCCACGCCCTGCTGATAAGCTCCTGAGATTCTCCAGAGCCGCCTTCCTGAAGACCCGCCTACCGGCTCGTACCTGAACCACGCTCCAAGAACGGGTGGTGGGGGATGGTCTTCCCCTGCTTTATAAACTCAGAACTTTATTAAACTTGTGGGCTTTGATCAGAACACCTTTTGTCTTAGCCCGGTTCTTTCTCGCCTTCTTTTCCCTTCCAGCCCAGCCTGTCTTTCAGGACGGACCCGGTTCGAGTGTGGCCCGCGGACGGTCGCACTCACTATATAAATTAATATGTGCTAAAAAAGAGTTTTGAATCCCTTGCTCCTTCCCCACAGAACAATGTTCCCCTCTCTCCAGAGGGACCTTAGCTTTCACTGAGGGGGTTTTCTGGTTGGTCACAGTCACTCCTCAGCCTCAGCCAGGAGCTGTAGAGCAAGGCGATACTGGTGCAGCTCAAGGCTCCCTGGAGACAGGCAAACACTGGAAAGGAATGGACTCTGGCACAGAATGTGTCAAGACAGAGAAGATGGTGAAGGGTCCCCAGGCTGAGGTGCCTTTTTTTCTTTTTTGGAGTGGCAGGAAAACAGGCCATCTGAGGCTCATCCAGGGAGCTGCTCCCCTCTTTTCTAAACCTATCCCTCTTCCCAAAAGATACCCAGATTTGAACCCATGGTAGAAACTGCTGAGTCATTTGTTTTTCTTTTTCAAATACTTTTAATCTTTCTTTCCAAAATTAACTCCTCCTCCTCCTTCAGTAAGATGGTATTTCTGGACCCGGCTGGTGGAGTCATGCTCATACCAATAAGAAATAACCAGAAAGTAGGACTTCTTTTTTGGTATAGCATATAGTCGGGTTTTGTTTTTTGTTTTTTTAAACCATAAAGTAGTTGAATTATTGAAAACTAATTCTATCCAATCTCCAACTCCTCCTAAAGACAGTTACTATGACAAGCTTGTGTGTATTTTTAGATGACTTTTATACAAGTGTTTCCTGACATGTCAGCTGGAGTCTCACAAAAAATGAGAAAATTTGTAATTTCGAGAAAGTAAGACCTGCTGTTCCTCAGGGGACGGGAAGATCATGTGGCTCATACAATGCCATGAAGCTCCTAGGCTCTGATTCATATAACTTCCACTACAGAGGAGCTGCCTGGGTCCGTGGTCACAGATCTGAAGACAGCTCACTCTTGCCTATGTTAGGCACAGATCTAAACTTCGGGGCACAAGTTGGTTGTTTTGGGGGGGTCCATCTCTATACTACAAATGTAATCATTCCACTCTCTGTCACCTCGGGTAAGGAAGCACTGTAGACTATGTGGTGTGATTTTTTTTTACATGACATTTACCTGTTAATTTTGCTCCTGTGTTTATGTGTGTCTGAGAACCGGGCATGCCATGCCAGAATGTGGAGGTCAGATGACAGCTGGGAGGGCTCATTCATTCTTTCCATCACATAGGTCCCGGGGATCAAATTCAGGTCATCAGTCCCATTGCCTGGCTTTTTGAGCTGAACTGTCATGACAGTGCTAGACTTGCTGATTTAACCAGCAGATTTCTTCCCCCCTAGGCCTAGATTTTAGACAAGTCCAAGATTAGGATGCCAGAAGTTTCTGGTGAGACTCTCGACTGCTGGCTTACACACAACCACCTTCTCCTGTGTCCTCATATAACCATGGCCTCTGCCGGTTTAGGAATCCGGGGGGGGGGGGAGGAATTACCTGATAGTTCTTTTCTTCTTGTCTGTTTTTGGTCATGGTTTACTTCATCATTTGGTTTTCGAGACAAGGCTTTACCAGGTAGCCAAGACTGACCTCAGATTTCAATCGATCCTCCTGCTTCTGCTTCCTGAGGGTTGTTTCTTTCCTTGTGTCTGGGACAGGGTTTTGCTATGTGGCCCAAGATGGTTTGGGAGTCATGATCCGCCAGAGGTAAGCAGCGTGGTAGGAATGAAGACATTCTAAAGAGACCTTTGTACCAGGGCTGGCGAGGTGGCTCCGTGGTTAAGAGCCCTTGCTGTTCTTGCAGAGGTTCTGGGTTTGGTTCTCAGACCCCATGAATCAGTTTTTAATTGTGTTGTCGTTGTTGTTGTTGTTATTGTTGTTGTTGTTGTTGTTTTTTCTCTAGTTCTAGGGGATCTGATGTCTCTTGATTTCTCTCATTGACTGTCACACTGTTGAAACAGTGGACTTCCTGAAATGAGAATTTCCCCAGGAATCTCATGCTGGCTCTTGCCAGGAGAAGGAAAGGGCACCAGCCAGAGGGGAAACTGGCCCCCTTTCCCAAAAGATTTCAAACAGTTCTAACAAGCACCTTACAGATTAGAAGAAAAGCCAGATTGTAAATGAGTCGGTGGTGGGCAAACCCACACACCTCTCCTGGGTGACAGGATTCCAGGTATCAGTTACCACGTCTGACTTCATGTCTCTCCTTCTGTAGTTGTTATTTCATAATTTCATAAATACATGTGTATATATCAACTTTCACCATTTTCCTTATTATCTTCTCTTATCGTCTTCATATTGCCAGCTAGGAGCCTGGATCCAGTTTGTTCTTCTCTTCTGATCAAAGAATTAAAATGCAGGGGCGGGGTGTTTTGATCCCAACAGGTAGCTGCAGGCAAAAATCTGAAACTTAACAGGCAGAAATGAAAGATGCTTTTATTCAAAGTGAAGAATGAAGGGGGTAGGGGCAGAGAGACAACACGACAAACAAAGAAAAAGAGACAGAGAGACACTGAGAGAGACAGAGAGAAAAACCTGCAAGACCCCCTAAGTAGCAGAAGCGGGGGACATAAGAAGCAGACGCTCTTCTGGAAAGTTGGGTGCGTCCTTTGGAGGGTTGCTGGTGGGTTGGACTGGGGTCCCCTTTCCCTAATTTTAGAATTAGCTGCTTTAGATAAGGAAAGGGGAGCTGATAGGAGCACAACTTTGGGCACACACATCCAAGCCAGGCTTTGGGAGCATATCTGACCAGTCTGGACCAGTTAGCTATCAGGGTGGAGTGGGGATCTACTGGGAGTAGAAAACACCTGCCAGACCTTTGTCTCAGGTTTGGAGGAAGCCAGAAGTTTGCTATCGTCATTAGCCATCTGTACATTTCCTTTTATGTCAGTCGGTCAGGGATCTAACCAGTAAGCCATATTGAAACTGATTTTAATAAAATGGCAAAGTTCCTGATCCCTCCCTCTCTCCGTCCCTTCCTTCCTCCCTCCCTTCCTTCCTCCCTCCCTTCCTTCCTCTCTCCCTTCCTTCCTCCCTCCCTCCCATCACACACCACTTCTTATTCCCAGCACAGGACATCCTCCTATACCAGCATGGGGTGGGGGGTGTTTGTTTGTTTAATGTGACTGCTGCATTATTAGGGTTGCCTGCAGGAGCATCCACTGCCGCCCCCCTCCCCCCGTCCTTCACAGGTCTCATGCAGGTGGCCACTGCAGCTTTGGTTTCATAAACGCCCCAGTCATGTTATATCCAGAAGACAGCGCCTCTTACCTTTCCCTGGCTCTTAACGTTATTTCGTTTGACTCTCCTTCCTTATTGTCTGAGCCTCGGAGGAGGTGATGGAGATGTCTGGCTCAGAGCTGAACACTCAAAAAAATAAGTCACTTCTTGTCAACACGTTGACCACTGAAGAGTCTCTGCATTAGCCGTCACCCATTGCCTAGGGATGCTTCTCTGACCCGAGCAGAGAGCTGCACTAGCCTATGAGAGTAAGCCTAAGTATTTAGAAAGCAATTCCCAGTGTTTCCCTCATTTAATAAGGATGCCATTCTCAGCCAGGCGTGGTGGCACACGCCTTTAATCCCAGCACTTGGGAGGCAGAAGCAGGCGGATTTCTGAGTTCGAGGCCAGCCTGGTCTACAGAGTGAGTTCCAGGACAGCCAGGGCTATACAGAGAAACCCTGTCTGGAAAAACAAAAACAAAAACAAAACAAAACAAAACAAACAAAAAAAAAAGAATGCCATTCTCAGATTAGACCTATGACCTCATTTTATCCCCAATACCTCCTGAAATATAGTCAAACCTGGCACCAGGGATTCGTCAGGGAGTTGTATGCACGATGGTCTGGGGAGGGGAATAATTTAGTCTACAGCAGTATGAGAAATATTTCTCTTTTTTTTTTTTCCTACCAAAGTAGCTAGCCAGCCAAGGGCCAATATTCCATAAATTTCCCCCACTTTGTAAAACATTTGTGTGAATCTCTTAATTTCTCCAAAAGACTAAGACTTGTGTCTAGCAAAGCCTTCTTCCCTCCCTGTTTTCCTAGAACTTGACAGCCTGAAGAGGCTGGTCCTGTCCCCCTTTCCTTCATTTCCTTTGTGCCAACTTTTTAAAAAACTAGCCAATCACAAAAGACCATTAAGTCAGGTCCCAGCCAATGGGGAAAAGAAACAGCCATTTAGAGTAATAGAGGAAAAACCAGGTGAACTTTCTCTCTCAGCATGCTGGCTAGCCTAGTTTAGATTGTGGCACCTCACCTGTTCCACCCTCCATCCTGCCATTCTCCCTTTTTTCAAAAAGAAATCACCCTGCCAACTTATTTTCTCTTTGTTCCTGAGTTTCTTTGCACGATCAGGGGTGGAGAGGGGTAGGGGACAGTAATCTGTTTCTGACAGTAGTATGTAATGTTGATACTGATTTTAATAAAATAGTAATAAAAACAGCTATTGGTTTAAGTGCCTACTGTGTGTTAGACAGTGCACATGGCATGTTTTCTTGTGCGATGTTTCTTTCTGTAGTTTGTTTTTCTAAGACGACGCTGTATAGTACAGGCTGGACTTGAACTCATTATGTAGCCCAGGGCAACCTCCAACTCTCAGAAATCTTCTGCTCCCACGGAGAACTAGAAGGACCTGCATGAAGTATGAGGTTTATGGATAGTTTGATAGAACTCCCCGAGACGCGTGTTATTACTCCCAGGATGATATGACGCAAAAAGAAATTTGTTTCTCCACACTGAGTGAATCCTGGCTAGAAACAAGCACACTGACTGCCGTGGTGCCTGCTGGCTGAGAAAGGGCCAAGAGGGGGAACTGGGACAGAGCAAGACCCACACGGCTAGCCAATGCAGGACCAGAGAGAGGAAAACATGCCTTTGACTCTGATGCACTGATGTCCCGGTACGCTGATGTTCTTTGCCAGGGCCTGTCTACGGGAGGTCCCTGTATTTTCTCTGCCTCAGTGACTCTTTTTAAATATTTTCCCCTATAATTACAGCGCCTGTCCTGAATGATGCTGGCTGGGTATCAAGGCCAGTCTAAGCTCAGACTCCTAGAGCTGACGCAGACCCAGGCGTGGCATCCTTGTCCACGCAGGCTTGCATCAGACACTGTCTTCAGGGATTCTGTGTCCAGGTTCTTACACCTGAGGCTTTGGGGTTCTTTGTGTTTGAACTTGACCTCTGTGATTCTCGATGCTCCCTCTTCGAGCTTCTGATTGTACACAGTCCTCTGTTGCTTTTTATCTGATCCTATCTTGAAGCTCAGGTTTCAGCCCCATCTTTTATCACAAAGCATTCAAACAACAAATCCAGTTCTTTCTGGGTACTCTCCTTTCAGGTCAGCTCTCCCACCCCTTTCCCAAATTGCTAAAACTCTCTTTCACTGGGTTTTTTGGTTTTCCTCCCTGGGAAATAATTCTTCTTCTTCTTCTTCTTCTTCTTCTTCTTCTTCTTCTTCTTCTTCTTCTTCTTCTTCTTCTTCTTCTTCTTCTTCTTCTTCTTCTNCTTCTTCTTCTTCTTCTTCTTCTTCTTCTTCTTCTTCTTCTTCTTCTTCTTCTTCTTCTTCTTCTTCTTCTTCCTCCTTCTCCTCCTCCTCCTCCTCCTCCTCCTCCTTCTCAGCACATCTCGTTTTTTATTTTCATCTTCTCCACTTTTCTTCCTCCCTCTGATGTGTGTGCACACACACTGAGCAACATCACTTGTCCTGTAGGGTTTTGCAGCACCCTCATCTCCTGGGTGTCAGGAGCAAGCTGCATCCCTAGCCACAGGGAAGTAGAGTCCCTGTGGTTAGTGAATTTGCTTTCATATTCAAACTCTAGCTATACCCATCCTCCTCTGCTTCATACATGTTTGTCTATGTGCATGTCCATGTACATGTCTGTAGTAGTCTTTGATCCTGTCCTTTTATACGATTTCTCCCTGGAACAAATATCTTAACTCAAGTGGAATTTTGTTCTGAACATAAACCCAAAGGCTACTTACAACTCTGACAAAAAAAAAAAAAAGACATTTTTGTTTTGTTTTATTTTCTTTTTTGAGACAGGGTTTCTCTGTGTCCTAGAACTTGCTCTGTAGACCACGCTGGCCTTGAACTCACAGAGATTCTCCTGCCTCTACCTCCCAGGTTCTGGAATTAGAGGTATGTGTCACCACTGCTGGGCACAAAAAGACCTTTTTAATTGTCCCCTTCCCTTTAAAACAGATTCTCTATGTAGCCTGGGCTCACTGGCCTTGAACACAGTTTAGTTCAAGCTGGTCTTAAACTTGTCTCCAAATGCTAGGCTGACAGGCTTGAAAAACCATACATGGTCTTTGATATACACTAAAGTGTGTGTGTGTGTGTGTGTGTGTGTGTGTGTGTGTGTGTGTGTGTGGTCTATGTATGTCCTAGGTTCTGCATAATAGTTATACTCCTTGATAGTATGATAATACATTGTCTCAGACCAGTGACCAGAGAGCCTTGCCCTTCCTAAACAAAGTCCTTCTTGGCCTCTAAGTTCCTCAGTGGGGAAGGTGAGGAACTTCTTTTTTTTAATCTCACTGAGCAGCACCGGCTGTCTTGGAACTCACCATGTAGACCAAGCTAGCCTTGGGACTTGTAGAGATCACCTGCCTCAACCTCTCAAGTGCTGAGATTAAAGGTGTGTGCCCCCATAACCAGCAAAGGCTTCTGAAATGCTTTTCCACTATGTATGAAATGACAGTGAAGGTATAGGCCTGGCTGGATAGGTAAATAGCCTAAGGAGTTTCCCAGAAGCACAGCAGGAAGCCTGAGGTTTGCTTGCTAAAGCATCTGTTAAGGAGCATGCTTTGCGTCCTTGTGCCTGGAAGGGACAGGGACTCTTTTTCCACATTCACACCCCAGATGCTGGCCCGGTGAAACCAAGACTCCCTGAAAAGGTCATTGAAGTTTGTGAACTAAAAGCCTCAGAAGAGGCCCCACACTGCCTATTTATTTGTTCCTTACCTAACACATAGAACACATATACTGAGTGACACTTCTGCACCGCACTGGGGGCAAAGAGCCAAGTGGGAAAATCAGCAGGATCCCTGGGAGTTTGAGTCCTCTCAGGTGGTAGCTCTCAGCCTCCCGCATTGGGTCATCACCTTGGGCAGTGATGTAAACACACTCAGCTAGAGGGCATGGAGCTGGTCCGGTAAAACCATCACTCAGGCCCCAGGGAGCCTCCCCTGCTGCCCCAGAGCATAGCAGGGGACACCTGCTCTCCAGACATCAAAGACCTTAGTCTTTGTGGATGGGGAAAGGTAAAAAACAGAATCTCCCCCTTCCAGGAGCAGCATCTATCCCTAACATTAAAGAGACTCAGTGCTCCTGCATCAGAAATCATTTTCAAAAATGTCTGATCTCTTTAGGAAGCCTTTGACTAGTGCCAGGGTCTCTGAATCCTTGGTAAACAAACACAGATAACACTTGCTCAGAAGTGAGTGCTCCCTTCAGAAATGGGTGCTCCCTTCAGAAATGGGTGCTCCCTTCAGAAATGGGTGCTCCCTTCAGAAATGGGGTCATCTCTGTTAGCACCAGGACACTCCAAGGCCTGGCCCAACCATGTGACACTAGACCTGC
>NC_034594.1:57039559-57053174 GCF_900095145.1 Mus pahari
GAGAGAGAGAGAGAGAGAGAGAGAGAGAGAGAGAGAGAGAGAGAGAGATTCTGATTTGGACCCTGGGATGCTTCTGTTTCTGCCTCTCTCCCCAGCTCTGGGATTGCAAGTGTGTGCCACCTAAAGAGGTAGAGGTCAGCTCAGGACCTTTGGAAAATTCTACCAGGCACCTCTCCCCTCCGGAAGGGAGAGGCTAATTACATTCCTCATAAAGACCGAAGGGGGCCACCTGCAGATAAGGGAAGTCCCAGAGCACATACCCCCAGCCCCCAGACTTCATTCCCTAAGGACCAATCAGTTTAACAGTCACACTGTTCTGCCAATCACAATGTGCCTAGTGGCCTTTGCTCTATTCTACCACCAAAAACTGTATAAAAACTGGCCAAACAGGCTGCCCAGGGTCACAGCCTCTCCTTTGGGTGCAGTATGACCCCAGCATGATGGAAGAATAAATTCCTCTTGCTTTTTCATTGATCCCTGCCTCCCTGAAGTTCAGTCAGAGGAAGGGTCCCCAGTAGCTAAGGCTCATTATTCTTACACCACTTTTTTTTTTTTTTTTTTTTTTTTTTTAAATTTGAGTTCTGGATTCAACTCAAGAGATGGCCTTCCTCATCCCTGTACAGAAAATACTTCGCCTGCTGAATTGTCTCCCCGGGCCCGCAAAAGATTCGATTTCTGCCTATACTTGCCACCATCATTTTAACGGTAGATCTTAAAGACAGGGAGACTTAAACTCAGCAAGAGAAAGATTATGATTGATTTTCCTCTGCTGCCTCAAACAAAGGAACTTTCTTTTTCCTAAGTGGCACTTTAGAAATATGATTCCTCCTTTTCTTTTTATCATCCCACTTTTCTAGACCATTTTGAAGAATGAGTGGGTGTGTCTTCTGCTGGGTCCCTCAAAAGTTCCAGTCTATTTATTTCCTGGCAAATCTCCACTTGGTACATAGACAGGTGACTCAGAAGTGTTGGCAGGTGGCTGAGATTGCCACCTCTGCTTGTACCCGATGGCTATGATGATATAGAGATAAACCACAACTCAGGAGGAGATGAAGCCTGGAGGAAGCCCACTGGACCAGAAGTTCCTTCAATTGCCAGGCCAGTCTCTTTCAGAGGCGATCTACTTCTCTGATGGAGAAGACTTCTACACAAAGACACTTGGTTCTTTGTGAAACTCTCTAACAAGTACCCAACTGGGTCCTGTCTAAATCTCAGTCCTGGTGTTCTAAGAGGTGAGGTGGGATTGGGTGTCGGGCAGGACTGGTTCGTGACCCAAAGATATCTGCTGGTACTCCTTGTGGGGTCAAGGGCTGAGAAAAACTTTTTGTATTAATTGCTACCAGCACCTTAAAAGAGCTGTGTCTTTGTGCTCTAGAAACTAAAGCTAAGCTCTGCGTATAGCCTGTTGAGCTTTGTGTTTGGTTTGTCTTGAAGTTGTTGGCAAATTTCCGTCCATAGAAAAACATTCCTTTCTGCTGTACATGGCAGGCTTTCCCGTTTCCAGATTCAGAGAATCCTGTGCACATGCCTTACAATGTTTGAGGATTGGTTCATTAAAATGTCATTTTGTCTGATTGCCTAGCATTGCCAATCTCATTTGGAAATCATATGACAATCTCAGATGACTAAGCTCTTAATACAGAGGACATTTCTCAGAGGTCGTATCAGTTATTTATCTATACTATGTCATGATTCCTCTCCTGGAAGCTTCTATTGCATTCATTGAGAGCTTTTGATTTTACTAAACATTTTCCTCTTAAGTTATTTCAAAAAACAAACCTCTTCCTTTTTGAAATGGGCTTTCAAATAGAGTTTGAAGAGATAACTCCAAGGTTAAGAGCTCTCCCTGTTCTTTCAGGGGTCACTTGAGTTCCCAGCACCCATGGCCACCTGGAACTGCAGCTCTGGAGCATTCAACATTGTGTAGGTTCCTGAACTCATGGACACAGACATACACATAATTCAAAAGAAAAAACTCAAAACATACAGAAAAAAATAGTGCATTATAATATTGTTTTGCTGTGTTCTTTGTTCGTTTAATATTTTTTCTTCCCTGGCAATCTTGTCTGGAAAAAAAAGTGTTTAAACCTAACTTATTTTGTAAAGCTCAGACTATATTTATCTGGGGTAAAAATAGTCAGGAAACTACTTGGGACACAAAGTTTAACACAGAAGATGTAAAAGGAGAATGGAGCGTTTGGTTTTCCTAATCTAAGAATGGTACATTTTTCTCAGACCCTGTGGCACAGTTTGGATAAATGTGCATTTCCTCTTCTTTACGTACTCCCAGCCACCAAAGAGTTAAGTGGGACGTGGCAATCTTTATTCTGGCACTCAGGATGTAAATATGTGTGTGTGTGTGTATTTCAGTTCCCAGCATACACACACACACACACACACACACATGTATGTATGTATGTATGTATAACTTGAACAATGTATCTCCCAAACATGCCCTTCTTGCCCTTCATCACCAATTTAACACACTCTTCTACCATTTTTGGAACACGTTCATCTGAAGTCATGCTTCTGTGGTTCTAATAGACCTGAGTGGCCAGACAATTGGCACATGAGGAAAGGCCTGTTCTGGTGCTGAGGACAGCATTTCTGAAGGCAGAGAATCCAGCCAAACACCTAGGAAACAGCGCAAGTGAGTCCCCAGAACACAGGTCAAGAGCAGCTGCTTGTGCTCTCCCTAGCTGGCACTCGGGAGACAGTGTGGTGCCTCCCACCAGCTCTCACACATGACAGGATGCAGTGGCAGGTTTTATTCTGCCTGCGGTGTGTAGTGATAGGTTGGGGGTTGATTAGAAAATTGAGATTGTATTAATATTTTGAAGTCTTTGAATTATAACTTTCTCTTAGAAGGGTACGGGGAGGAAGCTGCTGCTACTTCCAAGCAGTGACTGAAGTGAATGTGCTCGCTGCTTCTCTTGCCTTCATCCCCGCCCCTAATCCCATTAGGTAGGCATATGGGTGACAATCTGTGGGTGCTAGGGATCTTTCTGTGTTGCTTTGAATGGCTCCCACAGAACACATACTCCTTGTTTTGAGGCTCTCCTCATTTGCCCTTCACACCCCCAGCCACCAAAGAATTAAGTGGAGCACGTTGATGCCTCAGTTCCTCCAGCTTGTTTCTTTGCATAGTCCTGGATACCACGGTGGTAAGATCAAGCATAAACATTTCCCAACTGCACAAACAGGCACAGTGTCAGGTCAGCCTGATCCATCCATCTGCCTTCAAGGGCTACTTCTTGTGTTTTCCTATTACATGTCTGGATACGTAGAACATTGTCCCAAGATTGAAATACAATGCTAAATGTATACATTGCCTAAATCAAACACGGGAAATTAATATTCATAGCCAGGGCACTTGAGTTCTGTTTACACCCTCCCTACCCACCTAGCACCTTAATTAGCTTCGTGTACCTTCCCCTCCCAGGGTCTCATTAGGACCCTGATAATTCCTACGTTCTCTCTTTTCCCCTTTTGGTCACTCTATCTCTAGAGGTATATTAAAAAGGACAACAGTGGGAGTCAGTTATCTTCCTCCCGCCAAGTGGGTCCTGGGGAATCAAACTCAGGTCATTAGGCTTGGCAGCAGATGCCTTTACCCACCAAGCCACCCTCCCAGTCCCATAGCCTTTATTCTAAGAATAGCTTTACCCAAAGTAATTCATACCATGAAGTTCACACTTGACTCAAATGGATAATTTGATGACTTTTGCTACATTCACAGGATCGTGCAGCCAATGCCATAATAACTGGCTTTACTGCATCCTCATTACGTTTAAAAGAAACCTTGGACCCCTCAGCTGTCACTGCCAGGCCCCCATGGTGCTCCCATCTCTTTGTGCAAGGCAACCTCTGATTTATGTTTTTGTCTCTATTGATTGATTGCTTTTCTGAACATTTTGAGCAGATAGAATTATGCAGCACATGATCTTCTGTGACTGGTTCCTTCTATGAAACATGTTTTCAAAGTTTAGTCCTGATTTATCACTTACCATTGTTTATAAGCTAGGAATAACAGGTTTTGTTATTCCTAGCTTGGTTGGTTCTCTCTCTCTCTCTCTCTCTCTCTCTCTCTCTCTGTGTGTGTGTGTGCTTCTTTGTTTTGAGACAGGGTCTCCATATGTAGCCCAAGCTGGCCTTGAACTTGACATCTTCTGGCTTCAGCCTTCTGAACAGTGGGATTATACAGTTTTGCTGGTCCCCACTGACTGGCATTGTCTTTTATTTGCAGACATACTATAGTTCGCTAAGCCATTTAATCCCCTACCAGACTCATTGGTTGATTCTAATTGTTGCTCTTTTGGTGAGGCTTTAATGGGTAACTCTGAACATATGTTTCATGGTTTGTGTGCTGATACATTTGTATAGCACATTCCAAGAGCTGAGATTTCTGAAGCAGATAATAAATGCAACTATAGCTTTTTTTAGATTACAAAATCACTCTACTGCACTCCCAACAGCCATGTTTGAAAAACCTTTTTTTCTCTGATCTTTTGAGAATTACATGGTAGTAAAGTCACGAATTTTTGCTAATCTGTGGGAGGAGGAAGAGATGGAAGAGGAGAAAGTCATGATGGAGTAGGACACATGGCCATGAGAAACTGCAAGTCACTTATAGCTGGAGAATAAGTTAGTATAGTGTCAGATCTGTCCAATCTAGGCATTTAGCTTATAATTATAATAACTGAATTGTGTGTTTTTTATACAGGCTTATTAGGACTGGAAATTTCAGCCACTAATTGGCTGATCCTCATTTTATGAAAGCAAAGAACAAGGGGATCACATAGAGCTGTCAAGTGAGTATAGCCATTAAGGGTATTAAGGGGAGAGCATGAAAGAAGGGGAGAGGGAGAGGGAGGAGGAGTCAGAGAGGGACCAAGGAGGGAAAGAAAGGGGGAAGGGGGAAAAAGAGAGAAAACCAGATATGGTAGTGCAAACTTGTAATCCCAAGACTTGAAAGATGGAGGTCGGGCATCAGAACTTTAAAGCTGCCCTTGGTTTTATAGCAAGTTGAGGACAAGCCTGGGTTAGATGAGCATCTCCCTCAAAACAAACTAAGACACGAACCAACAACATCTCTGCCATCTCTGCATGGCTCCACAAATTTGTGTGCCATCCTTTCTCAGGACCATGTTAATCTTCTATGTAGTGCTCAGATTTCTATGTGTTGCCGCTGCCAAAGGGAACGGGTCTTTGAATATTTCTCTCTCTCTTTTTTTTTTGAATGGTTCAAACTCACTTGACAGCTCTATGTGATCCCTTGTTCTTTGATTTCATAGAGTGAGGATCCTCCAACCACCCTGTTTTGGTTTTCTCTATTTTGATTTTTTTCACATCTTTATATTTTGCATTTTTGCACTGATATACAGTAAAGGGATAGTTACCTTCGTAATATACATAGTAAAAGTATACATAGTAAAAGAGATAAGATTTGCTTATTCCCAAATGATTTTCCTAGATCAAAAGAGACATTGTCCTTCACTGTGACAGCTACAAAACCTCCAAATTAATTAGAAAGTATTACTTTGAATGGTGTGTGCGTGTTTCAGGTTTTGGGTTTTTTTGGTTGTTTTTTTTTTTAAGATTTTATTATTATTATTATTATTATTATTATTATTATTATTATTATTATATCTAAGTATACTGTGGCTGTCTTCAGACACACCAGAAGAGGACATCAGATTCCATTACCGATGGTTGTGAGCCATCCGTTGCTGGGATGTGGTTGCTGGAAATTGAACGCAGGACCTCTGGAAAAGCAGGCAGTGCTCTTAATTGCTGAGCCATCTCTCCAGCCCATGTTTTGGTTTTTAAGACAGGTTTTTACCTAGCTCAAACTCACTCAGTAGCAAGCAGAGGATGCTGGTTAAAATCTTGATCCTCTATTCCCACCTTTCAACCGCTGGAATTATAGGGCTATGTCACCCAAACCTGAACACTCCACTTGATATTTCATCAAGTGACCTTATCCTTTTGGAACTAGCATGTTTTAAGAAGTAAATGAATGTATGTATGTTCTGATTGACTTAAGTTGGAAAATGAAAATCCTGAGACTTCCTCACGGAGTGCACTGTGTTTCCTCTTTTTTTTTTTTTTTTTAAGGTTTTTCGAGACAGGGTTTCTCTGTGTAGCCCTGGCTGTCCTGGAACTCACTCTGTAGACCAGGCTGGCCTCGAACTCAGAAATCTACCTGCCTCTGCCTCCTGAGTCCTTGAATTAAAGGCGTGCATCATCACTGCCTAGCTCACGTGTTATCTCTTAAGCTTTCTGTCAGGGAAACTCTGTCCAGCAAGAAGGTCTCGTTTGCATCCCTGTCTGACAGGGTTTCAAGGCCAGACAGCAGGAATTTTCCTCCAGTGGGTTACCCCTTACCTCTTCAAAGGAACAATGGAAAAGGCGGGGCTTGGGGCCAGGCCCTTTAGACTCTGACACATCAAACAGAATCGGAAAGGAGCCTGCTGTGACTTGCTCTCTAACAGAATGGGGCATGTGACTAAGCAACTGCAGATAACAGGTGACAGGGGTCAGACCCAGTGATTCATTGCTGTGCTAGACAGAATGTCTCTTTAGGTGTGGTTTTGGATTGGAGTGTGTGTGTGTGTGGGGGGGGGGGGTCCTCTTAAATGTGCTAGGATGGTGGCCAAGAAATGTGTAGGCTAGTTGACCAGCGCTGGTGGCAGCAAGCTAAGCAGATACTCCAACAGCTGCTGAGCTTTCTGGCAGCCACCTGACCATAGTTAGATAACAACAGCAACCTAGAGACGGGTTTCTCAGGACAGTTGTGTCCTACAAAAACAACTAAACCATAAAGATTAAGTTAGCAAATACTGAGCCATTGTTCCAACAGGAGGTAACACAGATAGGTTCCCATAAACCTCTGCTCTCGATAGGTTCCCATAAACCTCTGCTCTCGTTTCTGACCCATCCTTATGTAACCCAGACTTCAGTCTGCTCATTTGCTTTTTTATTCACTCTTGTTTGGTTTGGGTTTTTCTTTTTCTTTTCTTTTCTTTCTTTTTTTCTTTTTGGAAACCATGTTTCACGCTAGGCCAAGCTGGCCTGACCCCAAGCCCAGACTGACTTCACATTTGCAGCAATCTTCTTTGAGTGCTGCGATTTTGGAAGAATGATACCACTCCCCCTCCCCCAAAATCTTGAAAAGGAAAACCAGCTAGATCTCCTGACGCATGCCTGCAAAGGGCAATCACCCCAAATTCCAAGCCAGGCTAGTCTACACAGAGAGTTCCAGGATGCATGAGCTACAGACCCCCTTTCAAACAAACAAAGGATAAGGCACCCCTCCCCCCAATGACATAAATCTGTGCAAAACTGCTTTAAGGAAAAGAATATAAAGATGAAAAGATCTCTCGTTCCAAGATAAATCGACATACACCATTGCGTAGACGGAGATGAAATGCTAACTTACTCTATCCTGGAGGGAAGCACAGGGTCCACCTGGCTCGTGTAACTGATCTTGTTGAAGTTTTTCCTGGAGCTGGTCGGCCTCCTCATCCCATGATAAGCTCCGCCATGGGCTGCTCCTGTCTGGATTTCATTTGTCCTGAGAGGAAAACAGGAGGGGAGAGTTAAGTCACTTTTGCCCCCTCACAGCAGGGTGCACAGGCAGGGAGTCTAGGAGAGTGGATTTGGCAATTCCCCTTAAAGGAGACTGGTGTTTCCCCCTTGATTCTGAAGTGTGATTTTTTTCAGGATACGGGCTCCTAGGTGCTTTCTACTTCTAGGAACTAAATCAACCCCCTGTTGCAGAGGCTGGTTTCCTGGGCACATTTGAACAAAGAGCAGGCTTATCTGATTCAGGAGGTACCCACCTTCATGGAACAGCCTTTGCCTTGCTGTACTGCTTCTGCCATCAGTTCAATTAGCCATGGGGTTCCTTTTCAGTTCCCAATCTATGGCACCCTACAGTGTGGCTCAGTGACTCAACAGCTGGGATGTTTTATGACAGAGATGTTTGGTTCTTCTCATTAAGTAATGCGATCCTAAAATAGATTAAAAAGAACAGCTCAAAGCCTTTTGGCTCTCCTGTCCGGCTTATAGGCAGCATAAACCTGGTTAATATACTTTAATGATGGTTTTTAAAGCAATTAGGTCCCTTGCAAAAGTCACCAAAAGCATCATTGGGTAAAGATTTTTAAACCATTTTTATTTATGTCAGGGGGAAAAAAAAATCTCTGAACCATTAACAAGGAACTACCTATTTGGTTATTGTTTTTGACAACTGAAAATGTAAGTGAAGTGAACACCATTTTAACATGAATTCCAGCCTACAACAGCCTCCCGTGAACACTGAATTTGGAAATGGAAGCTACACCTGCTCCATGTGGATTTTTCAGAGAACATCTTGCAAAAGGTCACTGCAAAGGAATCTAGAAATTCTAGTTGAGTTGGGGGAGGGGGAGAGAAGAAAAACAGCAAGAATTAAGGAGGGTGAGAGACTGCTGGATGGAAGAAGAGACCCAAGACCGAGCATGGAACCTCAGCGTCCATTATAGCAGAGATCTCAAGGTCAAGGGCAGGCAGCTGGCAGGGCGAAGTGAATCCTGCTGCAGTATTCATTAAAACCCCTGTGGGGAGAACTCAAGTTTAAAAGGCCTTTTGGGTTTGGAGTTGGTTATGAACATGGGAATACCCATTATAGTCATGCCAACACTATTCAAAGACCCAATAATCTATGCCACTGTACCCCTTAGATTATGTTACTTAAGGCTTTTTCTCAGTGCCCATAAGTACAAGAAATCCAATTAGAGGAGCTCAGATTACTGGAGGGGGACAGGTGACACAGCAGCTGTCAGGCTTCCCACTCACTGCTGCCAGGAACCCAAAACTGTTCTAAAAAAAGACAGTCTGCAGCTGGGGTGAGGAGGGACTCCAGTCACTAGAGAGTTATGTTTGAGGACGTAAGGGTCATCCATCAGAACCCACACTTAAAACAAGTTCAATTTAGTGGCACACACTTATAATCCAGCAGGAGCCCTGGGGACACAAGCAGATCACTCAGAGCTGCTGGCCAGCGGTCTAGCCTACTCTAGGCCAGTGAAAGACCTGCCTCAAAGAAAGAGGGCAGTGTAAGACACCCAAGGTGGCCTACTGGCTTCCATGCATACCTGTTCACATGTAAACATGCACACACGTATACATACAAAATAAATAAAGGCTTTAGTACACGTGTGTATGTCTATGTGTCTCTGTGTGTGTCTCTATGTCTGTGTGTGTATGTGTCTGTGTGTGTATGTGTGTCTCTGTGTATGTGTCTGTAAGTCTATGTATCTCTGTGTGTCTCTGTGTGTCTGTGTCTGTGTGTATGTCTCTGTGTGTGTCTATATGTCTATGTGTGTATGTGTGTGTGTCTGTATGTGTATATGCATGTGTTGCTGTGTGTGTCTGTTTGTCTCTATGTGTGTGCATCTGTGTTGGGAGGCCCAAGGTTGACATCTAGCTTTTTCCTCAGTCTCTGCATTGCATACTGAGGTAAGGTGTCGTTCAGCACTACCCTCTCAGCTAAACAGCCATCTTTAATTACACCAGCTGTGTCTGCTTTCAAGAGTGCATCAGGGTCTAACCTGGAGACTGTTGACATTCCTTTGTAGAAGAAGGGGGTATGTAGAGCCTTTGGTCTGTCACCTGCACATCTGGCCACCCCCTCAGCTACTTGCATGCAGTCCTGTCTCTGGGAGTAGGAAGTTCACATGTCTCTGGGAGTAGGAAGGGCAAGCTGGGACTCCATCTATATGGATGGCTATACAATAAGTCCAGTAAACTAACCAGTTTACCCTACATTGAACATGGTGGAACATGACACTGTGCGTTGTCTTCAGAACCTTATGAAAAATGGGTTGACATTTTCTCTTCTCTTCCAGAGAAGGCATTTTAGTAATACAGGGTATCCGAGTTGCTTTTCTACCGCTGTGACAAAATACCATGACCAAGGCAATTTATTAAAATAAATAAATAAAGCTGGGTAGTGTTGGTGCATGCCTTTAACTCCAGCATTTGGGAGGCAGAGGCAGGTGGCTCTCTGTGAGTCTGAGGCCAGCCTGACCCACAGAGTTCCAGGATAGCCAGGGAATTCCATGATAGCCTGGGCTACACAGTGAAACCCTGCCTTGAAAAACCTAAACAAACAAACAAATGAATAAAACCTCACAGTTCTGGAAGGTTACTACCCACGGCCATTGTGGCGGGAAGCATCCCAACTGGCAGGCAGCCATGGACCTGGAGCAGTAGCTAAGAGTCCACAGTGGTCTACAAGCACAACTGTGAATGACCAGGGCATTTGAAACCTCAAAGCCACCCCCACAGTGACACACCTATTCCAACAAGGCCACATCTCCTAATCTTTCGCCAGCAGTTCTACTAACTGCCGACCAAGGAAATATGTGAGCCGATGGGAACATTTTCATTCTGACCATCACTCAGGTTCTCTTGCTGAATCCAGTGAACCTGGAGTTCTGTTTCTGTTAGTCTAGCTAGTTAGTTTGTTCTAGGAATCCCAGCACAAGGATTATAGGTTGTGGAACTGTGAAAGGTCACCTTGCTCTTGGTTGAGCTAAGACTCAGAAACCCCAGTGACAGTGATCGTAGGCGCTTCCCTTGGTTCTGGGGCACCAGGCCCCTGTCACTAGATGCAGCTCCACATAGATTTGTGACCGTCAGTCACGTAAGGGCTTTTCTGTGCTCCCAGCCATGGCTGCCACCAAGCCCAAACCAACCACCAGCGGACAAGCCAAAGACTCTCCTCTTGGGACCAGCCAGAGCTACCCTCTTTTTTTTTTTTTTTTTTTTTTTTTTTTGTTTTGTTTTGTTTGAGACAGGGTTTCTCTGCATAGCCCTGTCTGTCCTGGAACTCACTTTGTAGACCAGGCTGGCCTCGAACTCAGAAATCTGCCTGCCCTCTGCCTCCCAAGTGCTGGGATTAAAGGCATGCGCCACCACAGCGGGAGCTCCCCTCTTTTCCCCTTCAGCCCCAGGAATAGATCCAGCCTGCGGGCCTACACTTTGTTCTCAGCTCTTCCATGGCTTCCAGAGGTGCCTTCGTGTCCAAGAGACTGAGAACCAGACTGCACCAGCCTAATCGCAGGCCTGGGGACCCCTGTTCCGGATCGGGCTGTCCCAAGCCTCAGACTGTGCTTCCTTGTGCTCCTGAGTCAAGAGTCCTGGCAGCCACCAGGCAGTGACAGTGTGGGGTAAGTGCGATCAGCTCCCCTCAGCTGTCTCCCCAGCATCTGTGCCCTGTGGGAGAGCAGAGAAGGGACCAATAACCTTACAATAGGTGGGGCCTTATATGTGGGTTCATACTGCATTGCAAGTGCTTCACTGAAGAAGCCATCTTTTAGAGTTTGTGTTAAAGGGGCTAATGGTCAGATCTTGGGGTAATTGCTAATTATGGAATATTTTTGAAGCTCAGATAAATTATTTGGAGTAATAGGGACAAGACCTGCCCCAGGAACAACACAGATACATACAATTTAGGGTAAGCCCTTCATAGTTTTGTAGCATGAATTCATTGTGACGATACTATTTTATGTAATTCTCTTTGCGTGTGTGTGTGTGTGTGTGTGTGTGTGTGTGTGTGTGTTTGCGCGCGCGCGTGCGCGCGCGGACCTACATCATTGCACTGCTGTTCGAGAATTGTCCTAAAAAGTATTTACATGAGTGAGACAGTTAACCCCAACTGGAAAGGGGGGGTGTTTGGTGATTGCATTTGAGTGAATGCCTTGGCGGGGGGGGGGGGTAAGGGGGGGGAAGGGAGATACTGAGACTGGAGCATGACAAAGCAGTCTGCTTTGGCCTCCCAATTACTTCATAGGCAAAGGTCCATTTGGAAGTATTGAGTACCATCACCACTGGACATTTCAAGTGTCTAGAGAAGTTTGTTGGACTTGCAGGGTGTTGGCATTCAAGAAGCAGGACAAAGATAAGAACATCAGTACTTGAGAAGCAGAGGCAAGAGGATTCTGAGTTCCAGGTTTGGCTCTGTTGTGACCCCCCACCTCCCACACAAACACACCTGTATTGGTTACTTTTCTCATTGATGTGATCAAATAACCGACAGGAGGCTCCCTAAGGAAGGGGGGGAGCGCTTTTGCCATTAGTGTTTATCTTTGCTTATAGTTCTAGTGGCTGCAATCAGTCAGGACAGAGAAGGTCTGGTGACAGAGAGCAGAGGGCAGGTGGGGCGGGTGGTTATATTGTGTCCACAAATAGAAGCAAAAAGAGATGAAGGCCAGCTTGCTTTGTCCCTTTGTCCATTTTTTAAAAACCTACTTTATTTATTACTTTATTTATTCATTGCTTGTGTACATGTATGCTCATAACAACTTGCCAGACTCAGTTCTCACCTTCCACCATGTAAGCTCCTGGGATCGAACTCAGGTCACCCAGCTTAGCAGCAAGCACCTTTGCCTGGTAGCCATTCCTCTGGCCCTACTTTGTTTTTTCTATTCAGACCAGAGCCCTCAGAATGGCTCCTTCCACATTCAAAGTGGGTCTTCTCACATGAAGTAACCTAATCTACATAATTCCCCTCACTGGGGATACCCCGAAGCTTGTTTCTTAAGTGATTCTAGACCTTATCAAGTTGACAATCATTATTAACCAGCACACTATTTCAGAAAACTAAAACCAGGGATAAGAATGTAGCACAGTTGGTAGAACACTTGTCGAGCATGAATGATGGTTCCCAGCACCACATAAACTAACTAGTGGTGGATACCTGTAATACTAATATTTGGGACCATGAGTTCAAAGCCAGCCTCAACTAGATAGTGAGTTCAAGTCCAGCCTGGGATGCATGAGATGCTGTCCCAAGCAAACACACAAACCAAAACCAATAATATAAATAATCAGAAGTAAACTGAATCATAGACAATAGAATAAAGCTTCGGCTCTTGTGACACCTTTGGATTCAAAGCCACTTTGCTACATGTGTGAAGTATTCCTTTCTTTCAAGCCACTGGAAGCAGAGGAGGGGAAAAATGAAGCAAGAATCTTGTATTGACAGAGCTCAAGCAAATCACCTCAGTAGCTTAGCCATTTTACAGTGCATCGTTGAGAAGCCCATGACCTTGACTAGCTAAGTCCACTGCCACCCCACTGCCACCCCCATGCCTAGTTCCTCTAGACGGGAAACAAACGATGTAGGACACTCAGTAGAGTTGCTTCTGTAACAAGAAGGAAAGAGGGAAGGGAGAGGTGGGTGGAGAGACACTTGCTCAAGGACAAAGTCATTTTCCCCAAGCCTCAGCCAAATCACTTTAAAAAAATTTTTCGTTTCTTTTTGAAAGGAGGTCTCACGTTTTCTTCAGTGTCAGCCTGCCTCTTTACTTCCTGTCTGGTTCCCAGTTATCTACAGAGAGTCTGTGCTCAATTAAAAATAAAATAGATTTGAGTGAATTAACTCAAATGTGGTTGTGCCCAGATAATTTAATACTAAAAAGAAAAGAGTCAGGACAGAGAGCACATGCCTTTAGTCCCAACACTTGAGGCAGAGGCAGAGGCAGAGGCAGAGGCAGAGGCAGAGGCAGAGGCAGAGGCAGAGGCAGAGGCAGAGGCAGAGGCAGAGGCAGAGGCAGAGGCAGAG
>NC_034594.1:57053289-57078206 GCF_900095145.1 Mus pahari
GGCAGAGGCAGAGGCAGAGGCAGAGGCAGAGGCAGAGGCAGAGGCAGAGGCAGAGGCAGAGGCAGAGGCAGAGGCAGATGAATCTCTGATTTTGAGGCTATACTGGTCTATAAATAGAGAGAGTGAGTTTCAGAAGAGCCAGGGCTTTACAGAGAGACCCTGTCTCAAACAAACAAACAGGTTATAGTTATATGAAAAAGAGTGACTGCACCAATCAATAACATTCTAAAAATGTTAAACCATTGATACTATACAAACATTAGGGATACCAATGATAAGAAAACAGGACAGGTGAAGAAGCTCAGCATAGATTTTGAGGACAGGGAATATTCTGTATCACACTGTGCTGGGGGTAGCCTATGTCATTACACATCTATGCAGAATTTATAGCATGAGAGTCAGCTGCTCTGTAAACTGTCACCTGAGTGTTGGCTGTAAGATGTGTCAGTGTAGATCATTCAGTACAATATAGGTCCTCCTCTTGTAGTGATGTTGACAATGGAGGATGCTGGATATGGTGCAAGTGGAGGAGCATAGGAAGAATCTGGACCATCCTCTCCTCATTGCTGTAAATCTAGAACAGCTCTAAAACAAAGGATGTCTTTTAAAAAAGAAGAAGAAATGTGTAAAGAACCAATCAGCTATGCCTAGAGAGGTGGTTCAGTGGTTAAGAACACTGGATGCTCTTCCAGAGGACCTGGGTTCAATTCCCAGCACCCACATGGTAGCTTATAACTGTCTGTAACTCCAGTTGCACAGGATCCAACAACCTCTTGTGGCCTATGAGGGCACCAGGCATGTACATGATTCAAGACATACACAAAGACAAAACATATATACTCATTCAATGAATATTAATTAATTAATTAATTAATTAATTATAACTAATCCATTAAACTTGGAAACCCTAAAAGAAGGAGGAATTGTTGAGAAAAGTCAGAAATGGCTCCTGACTGACCCATATTGAAGAAATTGGCTTTTTATGCTTTTTATGTTTGTTGTCGTTGTTTTATTTAAGATATGATCTTATTCTATAACCTTGACTGGGCTAGAACCTGTTATGTAGACCAGGCTAGCCTCCAACTCTGCTTACTGCCTCTGCTTCCAGTGCTGAAATTAATGTCATGCCTGGCTAAGAAAAGTTTTTCTTTTTTTTGTTTTGTTTTTGTTGTTGCTTGTTTTGTTTTGTTTTGTTTTGTTTTGTTTTGTTCTGTTTTGTTTTTTGAGACAAGGTTTCTCTGTATAGCCCTGGCTGTCCTGGAACTCACTCTGTAGACCAGGCTGGCCTCAAACTCAGAAATCTGCCTGCCTCTGCCTTCCAAGTGCTGGGATTAAAGGCGTGTGCTACCACTACCCGGCAAGAAAAGTTTTTCTAAGGTATGTAAATGTTAACTAATAAGTGATGCCCTAAAACCCAGCTATCCCAAATATTAACTCATAGGATTGATGCCTTCAAACTTGAAAGATTTAGAAATCTTAATTTAAAAAAAAATTAAAATTGTTATATAGCACTGGGAATGACTATACTTTAATTGCAGCTTCTCGGTCCGTAGAAAGGATAATAAAATTAACCACTAAACATAACTTGAAGCAAGTGTTCCCATGACTAGTGAGCTGCTGATGCTAATGCACCCCTGAGATGAAAGACGGGGTATAAAAGTGCAACGCCACTGTTGTTGTGATTATTGTTCTTGCTCACACACCAGAAACAACTGCAAGCGCTCTATTAGTTTCCTTTTTGATAATATAATGAAATACCCGAGGCAGGCTAAATTTATAAAGACAAGAGAGTTAGTAATAATAATTTCACAGTTTGAGAGGTTGGCTCTGGCAAGGGACCCACTTGGCTGTATCACCTGTAGAAGGCAGACATCACATCTTAAAACCAGAAAGCAGTTGGGTAAGGTAGTGCATGCCTATAATTCAAGCATTTGGGAAGTAGAGACAGGGAGATGAGGAATTAAAGATCAGCCTTCGCTGCATAGTGAGTTCAAAGCTAGACAGGGTTATATGAGACCATGCCTCAGTAAAATGACAAAATAGCAGGGAACTGAGCAACTAGGAAACTCTTAATCCTTTCCGATGACGGTTCCCAAGCTCTCAGATCTTCCAACTAGATCCCACTTTTTCCAGGCTCCACATCTTCTAGTATCACCTCCCTGGATAGTGGTGTGTGTCTATCTATAATCCTGGCACTCAAAATGCTAAGGTAGGAAAATTGAATGTTTGAGGCTAGCCTGGGCTACGCAGTGAGTTCCAGGCCAGCCTAGAATACAGTGAGATCCCATTTCAGCCTAACCCTCCCCATCCCCTCTACCCCTCCCACCAACCCATCCCTATCCCCCTCCTCCCTCCCCACCATACACACAAAGGCAATTTAAAGCATGGGGAATTGAAAACAAGTTACCCAAGCCACAGGAGCAGTGAGGGGCTGAGACGGCACTTAGGGACTTAGAATTGCCTAGCTCTGTGTTGCCTTTGGTCACACCGAGGTTTTAGAGAGAAGCTTGTTTGAGTTTTCAGAAGCCACCCTCTTTGTCTCACCTTCCCCTCCCTATCCTCATGACAGTCTCCATGGAGACAAGGTCAGACCTGACCGTGAGTGATAGACTTGCTGTAACCTCACTGTTTATTCCTCTCCTTTTTTCCAGAGTCCAAATTTGGCTTCCTCTCCCTTTGGAAGAGGTTCATTTCCTTGGAAATTCTCCAGTCCATGCAAACCAACTTGTGGCAGGTAGCTCCGGTTCTGACTGCCTAGGTCCTGACTTGTGCATCACATCCCACTGACCTTTGTCTTCATCCGGTTGTCTTTGTTGCGAGTCGACTCTGAGATGATCTTCTCCTAGTGTAACTCCAGCATGTAATTGTGACAAATAAAATATTCCATTCGCCTCTCCAAACCTAAGTGTCAAAGTACCAGATGATGTGGGCAGGGTTGGGTCATCTAAACTCTACCTGGTACTTCTAGGAGCACCTGTGTGGTTGGGCTATAGCCATAAGAGGAGAGATAAACTTAAGTTGGATCTAGTAGTACAAGCCTGTAATTCCAGGATTCAGGCAGCTGAAGCAGGATGACCACTGTGAATGAGGAAAACAGTGATAAGGGGCGCAGCCATGTAGCTCACATGGTAGGATGCTTGCCTTGATTACACAATGTTCCAGTACACATGAGCCAGGCATGGTAGAATACACGTGTAATCCTTGCACTCAGGGGCTGGAGACAGGAGGATCAGACACTCAAAGTCATCCTGGGCTACTTAGTGAATTTGATTCTAGGCTGGGATACATGAGATCTTGTCTTTAAAAAAGGGAGTAGCTGGGCAGTGGTGGCGCACGCCTTTAATCCCAGCACTCAGGAGGCAGAGGCAAGAGGATCTGGACTTTAAGGCCAGTCTCTAGTACAAGTCAGTTTGGACTACCAGAACCCCATCTCAGACGACGACAACAACAAACCCCTTTCAAGCCCAGTCCCTAGGGCTCCCATGTTGGAACTCGTTCGAGCTTGATTTTCCACAGGAGTACCTCTGTACATTTGTCTGCAACGTAACACAAAAGGAACAAGTAAAACTTATTTTAAAAACAATAAAACCTCAAAGGTTTATATTTTAAAAAGTTGTTGATATGCTTTGGAGTCTGGTGAGAATTCTCTCTCCAGTTTGTAGACAGCCTCCTTAGTATGTCCCCACGTGGTGCTGAAAGAATACGACAAGTCCGAAGTTGTCCCTGCCCTCATGACCTCAACTAACCCTGCAGAAAGTGAGTTTCTGGGACTGCACAGATGGCTCAGTGGATAAGAGTACTGCTGACTGCTCTCCCAGAGGACCTGAGTTCGCGCCTAGCACCCCCCTATCCAGCTGCTCACGATCACCTGTAACCTGTAACTTCAGCCCCAGGGGATTCCATCCATGCCTCTTCCAGCCTCTGTAGAAACTTGCCCTCATGTAACATTTATACATACAGACACGTAACACATAAATTAAGATAATTTCTTTTTTTTTTTTTTTTTTTTTTAGTGAATTTTCACAGGCCTGATTTCAAAAACAAGGAGAAAACCAGACCAGAGATGCCAGGAAGAAACCCCTGTGGGGACGATGGATGTCCTCAGCGCTGCTGCTTGGGGCTTTGGCTTCATTTGTTCCAGTGTGGGAGATAATTGGGTCCTGCCTTATATAACAGCCTTACTCTTTGAGAGCTGCGTGGGGTACATAGTGGTTCTTAACCTCATTCCCTTGCAGTAAAAAGCTGTGACTCATTCCACAGACTGCAGTGGAGCTAAGGGGACTCGGGGAGACCGAGGAAGCAGGCCGATAAGCAGAAGTCTAAACAAGAATGAAGACAGAGAGCTGGCAAGAAAGCTGGGTCTAAAGCTGTTCCTAGCTTTCCGTCTTTGCTCTTCTTTCCGTAGTCTTTTGTCCCCGTCTGCATCTGAAGGTTACAAAGATCATATGTTTGTTTTGCTCACAGTGAGCATCTCCAAGAAACCACATGGTTCCTAGTACATAGTGTAGTTTCAATAAATGTATCTGTGTGAATAAATTATATCGCTGCTGATGTCATAGAATCTGAAGTTCTAATTGGATTTTTTTTTCTTTTCTTTTTTTTTTTTTTTGGCACTCAGTAAAATACCTTTTGAAAATTTGCCTCTATCACAGTTATTGGTTGGCTTAAAAAAATACATACGATTAGCTGGGTGGTACTGACATGAGCCCTTGACCCCAGCACTTGGGAGGCAGAGGTAGGCAGATCTCTGTGAGTTTAAGGCCAGCCTGGTCTACAGAGAAAGTGCCAGGACACCCAGGACTACAGAGAAGCCTGCCTTGAAAAAAGTCACACACACCCCCAAGAAACCTTGCAGATAATTTTTATGTGTATATGGGTAGGGATTATGAACATGTGAATGCAAGTGCCTTTATAAGTGGGTTAAATGGGCTGGCAAGGTGGCTAAATGGTTAAGGGCACTGGTTACCCTTGCAGAGGACCCTGGTTTCAATTCCTAACATCCACAGGGTGGCTTACAGCCACCTGTAACTTCAGTTCTAGGGGATCTGATACCTTCTTCTGACTCCTTTGGGGACTAAGCATGTATGTGATACACATATATGCAGGCAAGACATTTATGCACATAAAATAAAATAATGAAATCTAAAATATAGAAAGAGAAAGGACGGGCACTGGTGGCACACACCTTTTACCCCTCAGCACTCAGGAGGCAGAGGTAGGCAGCCCTCCGCATTTGAAGCCAGCCTGTTCCAGGCCAGCCAGATTACATCATGAAATCCTGTCTCAGGGATGGGGGGTCGGGGTTGAGGTGGGAGAAATCAGATCCCTTGAAGGTAGAGCTTCAGGGTTTTCTGAGTCACTCAACATGAGTAATGGGAACTGAACTCCGGTCTTTTGTAAGGAGAGAAAGCACTCTTAAATCACTGAGCCATCTCTCCAGCACTCTCCTTTTTGAAATGGTGTCTCATATATAGGCTAGGATGAGCATGAGCTCACTGTTGCTAAGGACAACTTTAAACTTCTGATACACCTGCCTGTCCTTCAAGGGTGCTGGAATGACAGGCAGGCACCACTACACCCAATTCAGTTGTCTTTTCCCCTCATTTGTTTGTACCTCAGGCTTGGCTTAGGAAGCACCAAGTTTGCCTCCTCCATTTTGCTGAAGGACTTGGATCTTTTCACTGTCCCCATGTTGTCCCAGCCAAACACTACTCTCAACAAAACAAGAGCTTGGTTATTAAGCCCCTTGGATAACTGACTATATATTTTATTTTATAATTTAGATATGAACATCACCAACATTGAATGAGTTCAATAGTACTGCTGTCATAGCAGGATGTCACCTATCCATAATCAAAACTGTCACTTCATCTCTTAAAGAAAAATAGTGTCTGATTACACTCAGTAACCATGGAGGACACAGTCTTTTTTTTTTTAAAAAAAAGATTTATTTTATTTATTATATGTAAGTACACTGTAGCTGTCTTCAGACACTCCAGAAGAGGGAGTCAGTTCTTGTTAAGGATGGTTGTGAGCCACCATGTGGTTGCTGGGATTTGAACTCTGCATCTTTGGAAGAACAGTCGGGTGCTCTTACCCGCTGAGTCATCTCACCAGCCCAGAGGACAAAGTCTTAAAACATATACACACATACACACATACACACACACACACACACACACACAGACCAGATAGCATCCCAAACAGAATTTTTCACCAGATCATGTATGAGAACCTAGTGACATATCATCTTCACTAATGTTTTAAATTGAAGGGAAATTGTGTGAGGAAATGTCACCTGAAGTGTTGGTTAACTGTGGTCATTCAGCCATCCAAGAATAATGGCTCACTGTTATTTCCCCAGCTTTCTGCTGGAGGCCAAGTAAGAGGCTCTCCCAGAGTTCAAGGCCAGACTGGGCTAGGTGTGAGTTCCAGAAGAGCCTAAACGTTCTGATATCCTGTCTGAGAGTGAATGAAAGGGGGAGGAGAAAAGGAAGGAAAGAAAGATCACTCAGGAAGACTGTTAAAAAAATTTTTTTAAAGCAATATTTTTAGCCAGGTGTAGTGGTACATGCCTGCAATTCAAGTTAGAAGCTGAGGCAGGAAGAGGATCTATCTCAAATTTGAGGTCAGCCTGGGCTACACAGTGAGACCCTTCTACAAACAAAGGTATAAAGTAATAATATAAACACAGTAGGTACAAGTGATGTATGATGTTGCGTGTTTGTAATCTTAGCACTTGGGAGAGACGAAGAAGGTCAGAAAGGGCCACCCTGGGCTACAGACACCGTATCTGTAAAAAAAAAAAAAAAAAAAAAAATTACAATATATCATGTCATCTTCAGAATTTCATAAAGAAAAAGTATATGGTATATTAAACTGGACCAAGTAAGGGTAGTTAAAAGGTACATGTATGTACTCTAATCATGTCATGAATCTATAGGAATCTGTTGTATTGAAGCAAACATGTCCATCTGGCTGCTTATAGATCTAGTTTAATGACAGCCGTAGACTAACTGGCACCTGCTGAGATCATGGTGTGATATTATTATAATTAACATGACCTGCTCTACCAAGGTTCAAATGAGGCCACATTTCCCATTAATACTGAGGTAATCATTGGGACTCTACTGGCTTGTACACCTAAGAAGCTTCCTTTCAGTCTCTAGGGCTCTCTCCTCACTACCAAGGGCTCCCATGGTCCAACCTAGCTCAGTGCTGCTTCCAAATGCCTTGCAAAATGGGGACTCTGAGTCATCCCTCGCGTCTCACATTTTCTGAGGCTGCATCTTCTCAAATGTGGCTGTTTTTCCATTGCTTAGCCACGTGCCTAGCACTGTTAACCCTGAAGATGATCCGACCAAATCATCGTGGCCAAACTAATTAAAGCAAGTGGGTTTTTTGTTTGTTTGTTTTGAGTATAGGGCTGGCTCCTCTAAGGCAGTGTTGGAGAGGTCAGCATTGGATGTGAGGAAGACAAGGTGTTTATAGAGCTTAGGGGTCGGGTGGGGGTTCAAATTGGGGAAAATAGGTGGGATTACAGGAGCAGAACATAACAGGTGGCCAAAACAAAGTCATCATAGAGAATCATATACCCTTTTGAAACAAGGATAGGACTGCAAGACGGTTATAAATAACTTTTTGGAACAAAGGCATGATTATTATTCTTGGAACAGCCAGTACAGAACTGTTTGTAGTTATGGTTACAGGTGGGGCACAGCCCAACCCTTCAGACACAGATGTTCAATCATAAACAAGAATGGACTTAGTTTGCTTCTACTATAAGAGCCCGAGATGGAGGCAGCCTGCTTATTCAGAACCAGCTAGCTCTCAGCAGTCTAGATCCTGACATCCAGCCTAGGAGGGTCTGAGCCAATCTACTCTTTCCTCCCTAGCCAGATTTCCCTGAAGAGCATTTTAGCACCATAAAGATAATTTAAACTCTCAAAGAACAGGGACTTATTTACTTTGGAGGGGGACAGTACTCATCTGAATCCTGATCATGATAGAACATGCTAACTAAAACCACACCCCATGGGAATTACACAAACTTACATGCACATGTAACACGTGTGTATATAACATAAATGAATTTTAAAAATATTTTTAAATGCATGTAACTGCCAAGAAGTAGCCCTTCATTTTCTACTTCACATAATTTAACTTTTCCAAAATGTAAAACATTTTCCTATTCATGTATAAATGTAAATGCATCTTTGGGAATACTTGCCACATGTGTGCAGGTGCCTAGAGAAGTCAAAAGATGACATCAGATTCCTTGGAACTGTAGTCATAGATGCGAACTGCCTAATGTGGGGCCTGGGAACTGAACTTAGATCTTCTGCAAAGGTCCCAAGCATTCTTAACTACCGAGACATCTTTCTAACCCAACTTTTTAAATATACTTTTAATAACTATTCCACTTCACAGGCTCTCTTTTTGGAACAAAATTGTGCATGACATCTGTGTTATCTGACTAACATACAGTGGAAAGTAATAGGGTCTTGTTGTGAATGGGATACAGTTAGGCTTTGGTCCTTCCTGCTTGGCCAGTCTTGGCAGTTTGACTGTGATCTGATAGAGACTTAGTGTGTGGATCAAGAATAATGAAGCTAACCGAAGAACCCTGTTAGCAATCTTTCCATCAAAATTTGAGGATAAGTGTTTTTAGATTCTGCATCTTCACAGTAGTGTTTTAAAAATACATGATCATAAAGATGGCTCTGGTTTTTATTCTTCTTTTCAGTTCTCACACCAGTATTTCTTAACCTCCAGGTGCCCAAATTAATTCTTTGATATCTTTTAACTTAAAATATTATTCATGGGAACATAAACTTTCTCTTCCTGGTCATGTACAGAATCTTCTCTCACATTCTAAGAATTAAAGAGTGATGATTGAAGTAGGCATTTTTCTTTTTCTTTTTTAAAAAAATTTTTTTGGGTCAAATTGGATGTCTCTAGACTTCAATGCCATGTGAAAGACATGTGCATGGTTCTAAATATTTTGTACACAGCGTCCAGTGGTTGGTTACGCAGTACTTATTACTCAGGGTAGACTCTTCCACAGTGTCTACACCCATTCCAGGTAAGTCTTTCAAAACATTGTGGAAGACGGCAAGATGGCTCATCAAGTAAAGGTATCTACTCCCAGCCAGACCATCCGAGTTCTGTCCTTGGGACCCAAGTAGTGGAAGGAGATAATCAACTCCACAAATGGACCTCTGTGACTTCCACCTACGTGCTATTTGTGAACCTCCACATACACAATAAATAAATAAACAAATGTTATTTTAGAAAATGAAGGGGCTAGAGAGATGACTCAGTGGTCGAGAGTAACTTACTGCTCCTCTAGATAGAGTTGGTTCCCAGTACCCCTGTGGGGCAGCTCACATCTACCTGTACCTCAAGCTCCAGGGGATGGACACCACCAGCCTTCACTCACATACACATGCCCACAAATATACCCACCTAGATACACATAATTGAAATAATACAAAGTAAATCCTGGAAAGAAAAGAAAAAAAAGGTCATTAAAAGTTTTAGAAGTTTTTGTTTGTTTGTTTGTTTCTTGCCAGAATGATGGCTCACATCAATAATCCAGCACTTGGGAGGCCAAGGCAGGATTGTAGGTAAGGAAGAAATAGCATTTATTATTATTGATCGTTATTAATTAGGACTTTTTGCAACTTTTGAACAATTCTAATTTAGAAAGTAAAGGTGATTTATTGGGTCATATAATTAAAGTCCACAAGCCTCTTTCTCCCTCTCGCTCTCCTTTAGACAAGGTCTGAGTTTGTCTGCCTGTCATAGATGAAGGCTGTACTCCTCTGACTCTTGTTTCTGCTGGGTACCACACTACCCTCCATGCCTTTGAACAGCTCCAGGTAGCGAAACGGATGCCGGCTTCTCTGACCTCATCCCTCCCACCTTCACGCCATATATCTAGGTTATCTCGCTCCTTCCCAAGCCTTAGGATCCGTCGCCTCTCTCATGAAAACTGGGTAACTTAAGCAGAGTAGAGTGGCTCATACCTGTAATCTTAGCTTTCAGGAAAAAGATTGCTAAAAGACTGGCTTGGGCTATAGAGGAAGATCCTATCTCAAAAATGAAAATAAAGCAAATAAAATAAAAAGTGTAACTTTCCCATCCCCGTCACCATCCTGGCAGGAATATTTGTGTCCCTCTCTTTGACTACCAGACTATAGAAACAATGGACTCAAGGAATTGGGATTTTCCCAGGAATCTCATGGCGGGGAAAGCAAAGGCTGAACCTGGTATCATCCAGAGGAGGACTCTGTCTAGTGGAAAGAATTTCCCACAGTTCTAATGACTTACCTGAGTACCTTACAGCTGAGCCTAGAGCTAAGACAGTAATGGGCAAGGCGCACAAGTCCACCAGGATTGCTTAGTTACATATATCTCCTGCTATGTATTTAAACCTAAACTTCATGTCAGAATCATTAAGATGGACTTGTGATTCCTGGCCTTCTTTATTAATTCTAATATGGCCACCTTTCTCTGCTTTTCAGTATTACTTGACTGTTTAATTAGCCTACCAAGTATAGATGCCCAAGCCTAGCTTTCTTGGATTTCCAAGGCTAAGGCTCTGACCCTAACAATTTCAGTAATATTTTCCCATTCCTGAAGCCTTCTCTGTGGGAATGTATGAATAATCTTAGATTAACAACTTCAACCCCCTTCCCAGAATGAGGGTGATCCCTTGGTAGAGCTCCAATCTCCACCCCTCCCCCCTAGTGACACAAAATGGGATAATGGAGGGAGAAGGAATGCATATGGTTGCCTTTCTCTTCCCTTCATAGTCTTTTCTTCTCTGTCACTTTCCTCTGGAGGCCTGAGGATGTAAGGCAGGATATGGTAGACCACATTTGTGTCCCCGCACTCAGAAGGCTGATGCAAGAGAATTTCTGGGAGTTCAAGGCTAGCCTGGACTACAGAATGAGGCTATGTAGAGATTGGAAGTATGTTTACTCTTAGATCTGTATCTTTAGAGTAAGTATCATGCTGTCTTAGACAGTTTTCATAAAGACAAGGTTGGTCACTGATTGGCTTAAGAAAGAACTGATGGCCATAGCTAGGCAGGAAATGGAAGCAGAACTTCCAGGCTGAGGGAGTCTTGGGGGAAGAAGCAGAGGTACTTGAGGGATGTGGAGGTGCTCAGCTGTCTGGGACCAAGAGAGAGGTCAAGAAGTAGCCACATGGCCAGTTTTGGAGTAAAATAGTTGGGTTAAGTTAGATGAGCTTTCTGAGAGGTAGCCAAAGCTAAGGCTTAAGCTTAAATAAATATTATTAAGTTTCCATATCATTATTTACACCACTGGCAGGTCCAGAAAGTCCCATTATACTTTCTTTGGTAAGTTACCTTGGTCATGGTTTCTCTACATAGCAACAGTAACTAAGACAGTTCCTTCTGTTACTATGAGTCATTTAACTATCATTTATGTATTTCACGTGTACATTCAATATATGTTCATGTGCCTGGTATTGAGCTTTGCTTCCCATCTTCTCTTAGGACTGAGTGTGTGTGCTGCCTTTGACTAAAGGAGCTGGACCTAAGCAGAGCCAGTATGCTCAGAGGATGCAGAAGGGATGTTCTAGGAGGAATTTTCTGTGCTAGTTGGCAGACCTGCCAAGACTTTTCGTTTAAAATGTAAGTACCTACACCCACTTCTACCTAGACATGCATAAGGATTCTCAAGATTGTTAATTATCTATCAAAGAACCCTGCTTAAGAGGCTCCTATTTCCAAACGAGGTATCTTGTAATGATGTTTTAAAATTTTTCTTCTTCACTAACAGAGGTAATCACTGCCATTTAGTGACCGCCCACCAGGTATGCCATTATTCACTTGACTTACATTGTTGTAAATTCTTCACAGTAAACCTCCAAAGTAGGAATTATAATTTTACCACCATAAAGTGAAAGCATAGGGCTGCTGTATAGTTCAGTTAGTAAGAGTCCCATGTAGCCCAGGCTGGCCTCAAAGTCCCTAAGTTGGTGAGATGACTGTATCCGTCTGATCCTTCTGCCTCTATCTCCCTAGTGCTGGGATTTGAGCTCTCTCATATCTCATTTCTTCAGTGATAGGCATCAAACTCATAACTTGGTATAGAGGGTGGTCCTGATGCTAACTAAGGTCCTGTTCCCTAACTGGTTTTTATCGATGAATAAAGATGCCAGAAGTCAATTGTTGGACGGAAGGAAAGAGGTGGGACTTCCCGGCATAGTGGCACACACCTTTAATCCCAGCACTCGGGAGGCAGAGGCAGACGGATTTTTCAGTTCGAGGCCAGCCTGGTCTACAAAGTGAGTTCCAGGACAGCCAGGGCTACACAGAGAAACCCTGTCTCGAAAAACAAAACAACAACAAAAAAAAAGAGGTGGGAATCCCCATAGGCAGGTGAGAGAGATGGAAGAAGAGAAAAGGTGACCAGCCACGTGGGTTCTAGGGTACAGTAGCTATTGGCCACTTCCCCAACGGGGCCTGGGGCAGCAGGTGGGATATTAGAAATGTAATTAAGCTGAGGGCAGATTTAGGGTGCTGAGCTGGGAGTAAAAAGAAGGGCATGAGATAGCCGGGAAGGCATAGAAGAATTGAGCCAATAAGGAAGGCTAAAAATAATTTAGTGTGTGTGTGTGTGTGTGTCTGTGTGTGTGTGTGTGTGTGTGTGTGTGTGTGTGTCTTTTGAGGATCTGAGGGAACCTGGGTGGGGCTGGTAGCTTAAAGTGGTGTAGCATAACCTACATACTACACTTGGTGCCTGTTAGGCAAGTGTTCTACCAACTGAGGTGGAGTTCCAGTCCAAGATATACCTTGTTTTTTGTTTGTTTTTTCCATACAGGGTCTCTCTGAGTATCTCTGGCTGTTCTGAAACTCTGTAGACCAGGCTGTCCTAGAACTCACAGATCCATCTGTATCTGCCTCTAGTGTCCTGGGATTGAAGGTGGTCGACCCATGAAGTATCTTTCTAAAACACGTGTGTGCTGTTCCTAAACTCAGCGATTGTTTATGCCCACAGCAGGCATTGTAGGTCTCCTTCCTGTCTGATGCTGCCCTCGGCTTAAGGTGAGCTCCACATAACCCTCCTCTGGCAGATGCCTGCTTATTCCCCATCCTCTCCCAGGCTACTGTGTGGAAAGCAGCCCAGCCAGCCAGCCTGCAAGCAGCCGGGCCTCAGATGGTGAGAAGCTGAGCCTTCGGGGGTAGCTCAAGGGCAGGAAGGGAGTTGGAGCCCAAAGTGAGTGGGGGTGGCTGGCTCAGGGAGACATTCTGAACCCTTTTTAGGAAGACGGGTTAAAACCAAACCTCATTGCTCACTAAAATGACAGGCACGTTTTAAACTTTTTTTTTAACTGGAGTTTTCTTCCTTTCCTATTTCTCTCTTGTCTTCTGCTTACCTCAATGGCCCCTTGCTGGCTTGCCCTAAGTTTCAAACTTTGTTCCCCACCACCACCACCACTTCGTTCTTGAGATAGGGTTTCTCTGTGTAACTCTGGCTGTCTTGAAACTTCAGACTGGCCTTAAACTCAGAGATTAGGTTAAAGGCATGCTCCACAAGTGTCCGGCTTGGTTATTCTAACTTTACTTCATTAAACAATATTATTTACGAATTAAATTGCCTGCACTCAAATCCTAGCTCTGTTTTAGGGGATATCCAAACCAAACCAATGACAATAAGGGCGTAATACAGTTAGTTGTAGGAGGGACAGATTCTTTCCTATTTCATCTTGCATGGACAAGCAAACACATACAAGGTAGGGGTGTTAAAAGAGGGGGCAGGGGAGAGAGAGAGAGAGAGAGAGAGAGAGAGAGAGAGAGAGAGAGAGAGAATTACTAAGGATAAAAATTAAGACAATCCATCAAAACAATGTTCCTTGATTCTGACCTTCTCTCTCAGTGGTGGGCTACAAGTTGTAGCTTTATTCTAAATATGTCTTCACCACAGTCAATCAGTAGGTTCAAGTGCCCAAACAGTCTCTTAGAACAGAATGAGAAAATGCCAAGCTATTGAACTAAATGATAAATGCAAACTCAAGTCTCTCTGGGATTGAGTAGGACTTGGTGACACTGAAAGACGAACCAGTTTTAGTGGTCACCGGTATCTCAGGCTGAAGGCGAAAGAACAAGGAATTCTATGCTGAGCTTTGTTTCTAGGGGTTTTTTTTAAAGAAAACACATTGAGTTGGGGGTCTTACCACACCCTTGTGAGGTGGGGTCACAGAAGATGAGGAGTTGAAGGCCAGGCTTGGCTATATACGCAGAACAAAACAAGCAAACAACCATAACAACAGCAGAACCCTGATGTCCCCTGTTGGCTCACCCCAGCTTCAAGTCTTTAAACAGTATTTCCTGACAGTTATAACTACCTTTTCCCATTCTAGATTTCTTACACATTACTGAACTGTTTCCCCTAGTTCACCCTTTACTTATATCTTCCATTTGAGTTTGGGGATTTGTGAAGGATCAGGCTCTTTGGATGCCAGAGGAAAGAACAGCCTTGGGAACCATGTCCTGTTTAGTGGCTTCCCATCATCTTTTGGTATGGCTCATTTTATCCTCATAGCTAGCTGTTTCTCTGGTTGTCTCCTTGTCTGGAGAGTTGTATCATAAGTCATGTTCTCCTTGCAAATCTACACAGAGTTCGTTCATTGGTGATTCTGGGTGGGACCGAGAGAACAGAAGAAGGGTTGGGCAGATAGAGAAAACAGACAAAGTTAGATGCTGTAGGAGCCAGTCCCACAGGCTACCCAAAGTTGGCAAGGTTCTTTACAGTTGTCCTATGATGGGACCAGAAGTTCAACATTGGTGACCCCTTTGTGGACAGCTCTACAAAAGAGTGGCCTTAGCCCTGGGGACTTAAGTCTGCTCAGACATTTTTTTATAAAGGGCCACAGAGGGTGAATAGCTGAGAGCCGTTGACTGAGTGATTCCAGCAGCCAAGGAAATAAGTTCTTCAGCCTGAAGGAGAGGAGGGGAATCTGAAAAGCAGGCCATCCACATGTCTCTTCTACTCCTTTGTCTCCTACTGTGGTGGTTAGAATGAAAAAGGTCACTGTAACCCCCTACAGAGAGGCACTATTAGGAGGTGTGGCCTTGTTGAAGTAGGTGTGACCTTGTTGGAGGAAGTGTGTCACTATGGGGGTGGACTTTAAGATTTCAGATGTTCAAGCCAGGCCCAATGTCACTCTCTTTTCCTGCTGCCTTCAGCTCTCAATGTAGAACTCTCAGTTACTTCTCCAGTACCATGTTGTCTTGCTTGATGCCATGCTTCCTGCCATGATGGCAATGGACTAAACCTCTGTTGTCCTTATAAGGTTGCCATGGTCATGGTGTCTCTTAGAAGCAATAGAAACCCTAACAAAGACTACCATTTATTCTTTCACCTCCTTATCCTAGGTAAGCTGTCTAGAGAGCTTTGAGATAAGAATCAAATACCTGGGGCTGGTGAGATGGCTCAGTGGTTAAGAGCGCCAACTGCTCTTCCAAAGGTCCTGAGTTCAAATCCCAGCAACCACATGGTGGCTCACAACCATCCCTAATGAAATCTGATGCTCTCTTCTGGTGTGTCTGAAGACAGCTACAGTGTAATTTATTACATATAATAAATAAATAAATAAATAAATAAATATTTTTAAAAAAAGAATCAAATTCCTAGCAACATCCTTTAAAAGCTAAATAAATGGGAAAACATAAAAATCGTAAGATGGTCCGGGTGTGGGCACACACCTTTAATCCCAGTACTCAAGAGGCAGAGGCAGGCGGATTTCTGAGTTCGAGGCCAGCCTAGAACTACAAAGTAAGTTCCAGGACAGTCAGGGCTACACAGAGAAACCTTGTCTCGAAAAACCAAAAAAGAAAGAAAGAAACAAACAAAAAATCATAAGATGGGGGCTGGTGAGATGGCTCAACACGTAAGAGCACTGACTGCTTTTCCCAAGGTCCTGAGTTCAAATCCCAGCAACCACGTGGTGGCTCACAACTACCCGTAATGAGATCTGATGCCCTTTTCTGGTGCGTCTGAAGACAGCTACAGTGTACTTATATATAATAAAAAATAAATCTTTGGGCCTGAGCAAGCAGGGTTTGACTGGAGTGAGTGGGGTTGACAGAGCAAGCAGAGGTCCAAAAAAAAAAAAAATTAAATTCCCAACAACCACATGAAGGTTCACAAATATCTGTACAGATACAATGATTTCATCTATACAAAATAAATAAATAAATCCTTAAGAAAAATTGTAAGATGGTCCTATTTTCTTGTAATGTTTTGTTTTCTTTTAATCTTTAAAAACACTTTTCTTCAAAAATGAAAGAAAAAGAGAGAGAAAGCAAGTAAGACGGAAAGAAAGAAAGAAGTAAAGAAAGAAAGAGGGAAAGAAAGAAAGAAAGAAAGAAAGAGGGAAAGAAAGAAAGAGGGAAAGAAAGAAAGAAAGAAAGAAAGAAAGAAAGAAAGAAAAACCCCTTTGAGAGACAGTGGGGTTTGGTGGGATAAATCTATAATCTTAGCACTTAGGAATCTGAGGCAGGGGGATTGTGAATTTTAAGTCATCCTGAGAAACTTAGTGAGGCACTACCACAAGTGAACAAATATATATATATATATATATATATATATATATATATATATATATATATANATATATATATATATATATATATATATATATATATATATATATATATATATATATATGTAAATAGATGTTTATGTTCCTAAATATACTTTGGGAACCTAAAGCATACTTTTCTAGATGCACCAAACTTAGTAAATTTATAAGAAATGGAAACTATTTAAAAATAAACCCTGAAGCAAACTGAAAATAAAGAGGATTTTCCTTCTGAACCAATACTAAGGTCAAGGGCCCCACAGGCACTGGAATGAAATGTCCCAAGACGTCTTAAGAATCTGAAGATTGGAATAACAGATGTCCTTGTATGTGACTGGGCTGTTAAGTAGCTGAGGGAATACTGAACAGGATTCTAGTTTGAAACTTTTTTTTCTGAACTTCTAGTGTGCTCTAAGGCCCTTCAGACTGTTTGTATGACAACAGGGCCAGCCTGTACAGATAGATAACATAATATTAAGTCACCATTTACAAGCTGAATTATGTTCCCTCCCTTAGTCCCCTCTCCATAAAAGGACAGAAAATAATGATATGTTAGAGTAGTAATGACCTTTATCGCAGAATGCATCTTTATTTGAATATGGGGCCTTTAAAAATATTTTTAAAAATAGAAGGTCACGTGTAGCCCAAGAGGTGGAGGCAGGAGGATCAAAAGTTCAAAGTCGGCTTTAGCTACGTAAATTCTAACACTTAGGTAATGGAGGCAGTTTGGGGCCACCCAGAGCTATATGGTGAGAATCTATCTCAAGAACGAGACTGCTCAGTGGCTAAGAGTACTGGTTGCTCTTCCAGAGGATGTGGATTCAGTTCTTGGCACCCACATGGTGACTCACAACTATCTATAACTCCAGGGCTGGCATCCAATGCCTTCTTCTAGCCTCTGCAAGTATCAGGCATACATGTAGGGAAAACATACATACACATAAAGTAAAAAAATAAAAATAAAAACAACATTTATATGTGGGATGGTGAGCTGTGATAGGCAGCCTGGTCCCTGGTCGAGCTCAGGCTCAAAACCCCAATGACTTAGCTGGTGACTGTCGCCTGCAAGGAATGGCAGGCATTTGGCCATGCTCCTTGGGCCCTTGGGCCCTGTCACGTAGCTACAACCTCCCACAACCCCCTGAAGAGAGGTCTGTGGCCATCAGTCACGTAGGAGCACCACGAAGCCCTCCCACATGCACATAAGGTATCTCCAAGCTCTCAGACCAAGCCAATGAAAAGTACCTGTTGTCAGACCCTGGCCCTCCCCGAAACTGTATATAAGAATCCTATCCAGAAGTAATAAAGGTGTGTGAGAATTACTCTGTCATCTGAGAGCTTGTCCTAAGAACTTTAACAGTGACGCTTGGGAGGAGGTCTGCTCTCCTGAAGCGCCCCTGCGCTCCTCAATGGCTAGTGGGCCTCTCGTTGGCCCAGCCTGGCCCGACTCAGCTCAGGGAGACATGGAATAACTGAGACAGCACAGAGGTGGAGCCACCTGCAGCAGTAGAGGCAATGGAGAAGACTCCCCTTCCTGCTCGCCCTCTCTCTTCTTTTCCTGAACCTTCGCAACCAGCCAGGCCATCGATGTCTGTGGAAAGCCTCCTGTACACGGGCCCACATATATAAGTAAAAAAGAAAACCAGAGGCTTTACAAAAATTTAATGAAGTGAAATAAAAACTAAATTTGGACACAAATACAGCACTAGAGAGAAGACATTGTATGAGGCACTGGGAGAGTTTTATCTATAGCCCAAGAAACATGGGAGGCTATTGGATGTGAGAGTGGACACGAAAGACTGTCACCTTTGCTTTGAACTTGCACCTTCAGTTCCGGTTGTCAAGCCAGCTGTTGGTAGCTCCAGGTGAAGATCACTGCCTGCTCCGACAGCACCTTCATCAGCCTCCTCACGCAGCTGTGAAGGCAGCTGGAATACGGAATGAGGGACACAGCTATGGAGGGAGCCATCATTGGCCAGCTTACTTTATTTCTCCAGTCTGTTTTCTCTTACGTAAAATGCGAAGCTTAGCAATACCCACTAAAGAGGCCTTTTGAGTGGAAAAGGACCTAATACAATTCTTCCTTTCCAGTTATTTTTAAATTTGAGACAGCCAATACCCAGGACCATCAGCAGGAGTGGCACCACCCACAGTGGGCTGGACCCTCGCCCACTGGTAGCTAACTGACAAAATGCCCCACAGGTTTGACAGCCAACCAACCTTATTGGTCTCATTTTTCTCGTTTGCATTTTTTAAATGTTTTCTCATCTTCATTTTCAAATTTCTCATTTTCACACTTTGCCAATTGAGGATCCCTCCTCTCAGATGACTGCGGCTTGTGCCAAGTTGATATAAAACTCAGCAGCACAGCTGGAAAGATGGCTAAGTGGTTAAAAGCACTTGTTGCTCTTGCGGAGGACCAGGTTCAATTCCCAGCACTCACGTGGTGGTTCAGAACCACCTATAGTTCCAGTTCCTTGGTGCTGAACTCCCCAGGCACCAAGCACGCACATGGTACATGTACATATGTGTAGACAAAATACTCACATAAAATAAAATAAATGAACCTAATTAGAATATACAGAAAATAAGTAAATTCATAGGGCAGAAAGTGGATTAGACACTATTGAAGGCCGGGGTAAGGTTGTTTCTTTATGGCTACAGAGTATAGTAACAGAAAATTTTTACTTTTTATTTTTATTTATTTATTTATTTATTTTTCAGAATCCTTGGGAAACATCCTAGAGAACCAGGAAGCTATGTAGAGTTGTTGTTGTTGTTGTTGTTGTTGTTGTTGTTGTTGTTGTTGTTCTTCTTCTTCTTCTTCTTCTTCTTCTTCTTCTTCTTCTTCTTCTTTTTAAGATTTATTTTATTTATTTTCTGTAGATGAACACCCTATAGCTGTACAGATGGTTGTGAGCCTTCATGTGGTTAAGTCACTTACTGCTCGTACAGGGTGGCCTGAGTTCCCAGCACCTTTGTCAGGTGGCTAACAACTGCCTGTAACTCCAGCTTCAAGGGTGCCAAGGCCTCTGCTCTCCTTGGGCACTTAAGCTCATGTGCACATACCTAAACACATGCATGCACAGTTAAAGATAACAAGAATAAAAAATATTTTTTAAGAGTTTGTCTTTGTTTGGGTTTTATTGTTGTGAAGGGACACCAAGCCAAGGTAACTCTTATGAAGTCAAACATTTAATTGGGGCTGGCTTACAGTTTCAGGGGTGCAGTCCATTATCATTATGGCAGGAAGCATGGCAGCATCCAGACAGACATGGCAATCTAAAAGAAGCTGAGAGTTCGGCATCTTGATCCCAAGGCAGCCAGAAGGAGACTGATTCTTCCACAGTAGGCAGAGCTTGAGCCCTAGGATCTCACAAAGCCCGCCTACACAGCTATGCACTTCCTCCAACAAGGCCACACCCACTCCAACAAGGCTATACCTCCTAAGAGTGCTACTCCCTGGGCCAAGTATATTCAAACCACCATAGAACTAAACAAATAAAGATGTTTGAATAGGGGTATCCTGCTTGTTTGTGGTCTCCAGGGATTCAAACTCAGGTCATCTGGTTTTCGTGATGAATGCTTTCACCCACAGAGCCATCTTCCTCCTCAACCTCAAAAATATTTTGAGAACAGTAGTGAAGTTGCACAATAGTGCAGTATTTAATGGCAATGCAGTATCTTCTTTCAAAAGACAAATTTTGGCATTGCTAGGGTAGAGTGCTTGCTTGCTTGCTTGGCATTCAGGAAACCTTGACAACCCCCCCCCCCCCCCCCCCCCCCCCCGCAGCATCCACTCAGTGTGGTAGTGTGCTCCTGATGTATTGGTGCTCAGGAAGCAGAGGCAGGAGAATTGCTCTAAGTTTAAGTCCAGTCTGGTTGAGCATGAAGAGTTCTCAAAGCCTGCCTACACAGCTATACATGTTCTCCAACAAGGCCACACCTCCTAATAGTGCTACTCCCTGACACATACGGAATTCTAAGCTGGCCATAGCTATACAGAGAAACTTATTTCTCTTAAAAAAACAAAAACAAAACAAAACAAACAAACAAACAAAAAACCCACCAGCACTCGGGAGGCAGAGGCAGGCGGATTTCTGAGTTCAAAGCCAGCCTGGTCTACAAAGTGAGTTCCAGGACAGCCAGGGCTATACAGAGATACCCTGTCTCGAAAATCCACAAAAACAAAACAAAACAAAACAAAATAAAACAAAAAACACAAACCAAACAACAACCAAAAAGCCCCAAGACCAACACACATACACACACCAAAAAACAAGTAAACAAACAAACACCCCCAAACAAGAAACGAAGAAACCTCAACTGAACAACATAAAAGAAATTGGGTTTTCCTAGACAGTCCATCTAAATATTTATAAACACAAGAGTTGCTTGTAACCAATGCATATGATGACATCTGATATCCGGAAGACAGCCAACAATGCAGAAATAAGCCAAAGGCCTCTGGTAACAAAACATTAGGGAATAGAGAAAAGTACATTACATCACTGAACCACAGCTGGCAATTCTATTGGGGCCAGAGCAGGGAGAGGAATCAGACCATGTTTCAAAAGAAAAATTCTTACCTTTGTGATGACATGGATTTCCTCACTGCATGTGTCTGGGTCTGGTGCTGTTCCAACTAGTTTTATGTCAACTTGACACAATCTAGAGTCATCTGAAAGGAGAGAACCTCAATTGAGAGAATGCCTTCATAAGATCAGCTCTAAGGCATTTTCTGAGTTAGTGATTAATGTGGGAGGGTCCAGCCCATTGTGGGAGGTGTCTTTCCTGGGCTGGTGATCCTGGTTCTATAAGAAATGCATGCTTAGTACCTGATGAGTCCTCTGGGACTGGAACGACAGATAGTTATGAATCACCACGTGAGTGCTGGGAATTGAACCTGGTCCTCCACAAGAGCAACAAGTGCTTTTAACCACAGAGCCATCTTTCCAGCTATTCTGCTGAGTTTTATGTTAATTTGGCACAAGCTACAGTCGTCTGAGAGGAGAGAACCTCAACTGAGAAAATGCCTCCATAAAACTGGTCTGTTGTCAAACCTGTGGGGCATTTTCTCAGTTAGTGATCAATGAGGGAACCCAGCTCATCGTGGTGGTGACATTCCTGGGCTGGTGGCCCTGGGTTCTCTAAGGAAGTGGGCTGAGAAAGTCAGGGGGAGCAAGCCAGTAAGCAGCACTCTTCCATCGCCTATGCATCAGCTCCTGCCTCCAGGCTCCTGCCCTGAGTGAGTTCCTGCCCTGATTTCCTTCAGTGATGGGCTTTGAAATGAAAAATGGAAATCCAATAAACCCTTTTCTCCCCAACTTGCTTTTGGTCATGGTGTTTCATCACAGCAACAGAAACCCTAAGATAACCAAGTTTCCCTCTCTCTTCCCTGCCCAACTCTCTTCTTTATACACACACACACACACACACACACACACACACACACTTCCTTCCTTCCTTCTTCCCTTCTTTCTTTCCTTCTCTCTCTCCCTCCCTCCCTCCTTTATTCTTTCCTTCCTTCCTTCTTTCCCTCCTTCCTTCCTTCCTTCCCTTTCCTTTTTTTTTTCTTTCTTTCCTTCCTATATGCATGTGGCTTCATTTGTGTTTTTTGACTCAGGGTCTTACTATGTAGTCCTGTCTGGAATACTCTTTGTAGACCAGGCTGGCCCCAAACTTACAGCAATCCTACTTCCTCTGTCTCCCAAATACTGGGGTTACAAGAACTCGCAACCATTTGTGGTTTGGTTTCTTGAGACAGTAGATTTTTAACCATGTAGCCCAGGCTAGAGTTTCACTACATAGGCTAGGCTGGCTTTCAACTATAGACAGTCCTTCTGCCTAAGCCTCCTGAGTTCTGGGATCACAGTGTGAACTTCTATGCTTGGTTTTATACTCTTATTTCTCTTTGTCCACTGGACTCAAATGTTGGTGATACATATTTTCTTCTTCTATACACTCCTAACCACTGCAGAAAAGCACAGAGCAGATGCCTGCTAATCCAATCCAGCAGCTACCCTGTTCCCTGATGACAGTTAGGGTTCTAGCCCTGAATTCAGACCAGGCTGTCTATTACATATCTCCAACGGGAGACCCCCCAACTGTATTCATCATCTTCTGACACTTGAGCTTCCATTTGATTGACAAAGACAACCCACCAGTCACTCATCAGGGTAACCGGGTAACCACCTGTCTCCTTCCTGCTTCTTCATTTGCATCCTCCTCACTTTCCCAGCTGGGTCAGCCTCATATCCTATATACTGCTAATTCATTTCCTCTCTTCTGATTTCAGTGTGAGACACCTAATTCCTCTTTCCAGAACCTGTGCAGAATGCTTGTTTCCAGGCGGAGTCTCCTGCAATCTACTCTCTGATCGTGATTGTGATTAAACAAATAAACAAAGCCACACCTGGTGTGCTTTTCTGTCTGTCTCCTACTTGAAAGCACTTAGTGACTAATGTTTGCCTACTAGATAAATTTCAAACATTCCAGCCAGACTGGCTTACAAGTCCATTCATGTTCTTTCCCACATGTTCTTAGACTGTTTTCCTCCACAGCCTGAGCTATAGTTTTATATTGATTTACTTGACATTTCAGGCATGTGCCCTGTCCTCTCTGCCTTGTCCTTTACAGTGGGCTCAAACTAGAGTGTCTGTCTGCTCACTCTCTTGCCTGCCATTTTTCTGCCCAACTCCTAGATGCCCTTAGGGGTATGGCTTAACCATCATCTCTTAGAAGTCAGTCACCTTTAGCAATCAGAGTCAATCCCCACCCTTCTCCGTAACCTTTTCTCAGCCTATGCTGAACTCCATCCCACATCTTGTCATACTGTTTTACCACTAATTTTCCTGTACAGTTCCCTTTCTAGGTTAAATGTTCCAAAGGAGCGCTAGTTGCTGTGTGGTCAACATGATACAAGCTAGAGTCATCTGGAAAGCAGGACCCTCAGTTGAGAAAAGGCTGCAGTCAGGTTGAACTGTCAGCAGTTCTGGGGGGGGGGGGGTATTTCCTCGATCAATGATTCGTGTAGTAGGGCCCTGCCTGCTTTTGATGGTGCCACCTCTGGGAAGAAGCTGTTAGGTCGTATAAGAAGTCAAAGCAAGACCCAGAAAGGAGCCAAGAAGGAACATTCCACCACCGCCTCTTTTTCAGTTCCTGACTCTAGGGTCCTGTTTGAGTTCATGCTCTGACTTCTTTCAAGGATGAATTGTCATCAGGACTGATCAGCATGTCAAGTAAGCCAAATGTGCCCCTCCCCCACATAAGAAGCTCGAAGTCGTGGTGTTAATCACAGTGATAGACCTCTAACTGGAACAAAAGGGAACTGTATCAAGCATATGTTCAGGACAAAGAAGGTGCTTGGATGGAGATGCGCACCTGTAATCCAGACATTTGGGAAGTATGGATAGGGGGTTATCCTTGCTTGTTTATCAAATTCAAGGCTAATCTGAGCTACATGAGACCCTCTCTCAAATGAGCCCTTCTATTCCCCCTCCCCAAACAATCACTACCACCACCAAACCCTCCCCAAAACAAAACCTAAGCCCCCAGAGACTGAAATAGCTCTGTGGATAAATTGTGGTTGCTGCCAAGGCTGAAGATCTGTGCTCCATCCCTACATGGTAGAAAGAAAGACCCAGCTCCCACAGTTGTTCTCTGAGCCATACACACACACACACACACACACACACACACACACACACACACACACACGCACACACATGCCATGACATAGGTGAGCACATGCATATCCAAGACGTGTATAAATAAGTAAATAAACAAACATCTTTAAAACACTTTTAATTTCATATGCTTTGGTGTTTAGCATGTCTGTGTTAGGATGTTGGAGCCTCTGGAACTGGATTTTCAGAGCTGCCATATGGGTGCTGGGAATTGAACCCTGATCCTCTGGAAGAATAGTCAACACTTGACCTCTGAGCCATCTCTTTGGCTTATAAACATAATTCTTTTTTTTAAAAAAAATTTATTAGATATTTTCTTCATTTACATTTCAAGTGCTATCCCAAAAGTCCCCTATACCCTCCCCCAGCCCTGCTCCCCTAGCCACTCACTCCCACTTCTTGGCCCTGGCGTTCCCCTAGGTACTGGGGCATATAAAGTTTGCAAGACCAAGGGGTCTCTCTTCTCAATGATGGCTGACTAGGCCATCTTCTGCTACATATGCAGCTAGAGGCACAAGCTCTGGGGGTACTGGTTAGTTCATATTGTTGTTCCTCCTATAGGGTTGCAGACCCCTTCAGCTCCTTGGGTACTTTCTCTAGTTCCTT